>NW_024543152.1:0-84782 GCF_018167655.1 Microtus oregoni
AGCACCCTGAGAACTGAGCACCCTGAGTACTGAGCACCGATCACCCTGAGCACTGAGCACCCAGCACCCTGAGTATTGAGCACCCAGCACCCTGAGCACTGAGCACCCAGCACCCTGAGCACTGAGCACGCAGAACCCCGAGCACTGAGCACCCAGCACCCTGAGTACTGAGCACCCAGCACCCTGATAACTGTGCACCCAGCACCCTGAGTACTGAGCACCCAGCACCCTGAGCACTGAGCACCCAGCAACCTGAGTACTGAGCACCCAGCACCCTGAGTACTGAGCAACCAGCACCCTGAGCACTGAGCACCCAGCACCCTGAGCACTGAGCACTGAGCACCCAGCACCCCGAGCACTGAGCACCCAGCACCCCGAGCACTGAGCACCAAGCACCCTGAGCACTGAGCACCCAGCACCCTGAGCACTGAGCACCCAGCACCCTGAGTACTGAGCACCCAGCACCCTGAGTACTGAGCACCCAGCACCGTGAGAACTGAGCACTCAGCACCCTGAGTACTGAGCACCGAGCACCCCGAGCACTGAGCACCCAGCACCCTGAGCACTGAGCACCCTGAGGACTGAGCACCCAGCACACTGAGCACTGAGCACCGATCACCCTGAGCACTGAGCACCCAGCACCCCGAGCACTGAGCACCCAGCACCCTGAGTACTGAGCACCCAGCACCCCGAGCACTGAGCACCCGGCACCCTGAGTACTGAGCACCCTGAGTACTGAGCACTGAGCACCCAGCACCCTGAGGACTGAGTACCCAGCACCCTGAGCACTGAGCACCCAGCACCCTGAGTACTGAGCACTGATCACCCTGAGCACTGAGCACCCAGCACCCCGAGCACTGAGCACCCAGTACCCTGAGTACTGAGCAGCCAGCACCCTGAGCACTGGGCACCCAGCACCCTGAGTACTGAGCACCCAGCACCCTGAGTACTGAGCACCCAGCACCCTGGGCACTGAGCACCCAGCACCCTGAGTACTGAGCACCGAGCACCCTGAGTACTGAGCACCGAGCACCCTGAGTACTGAGCACCCAGCACCCTGAGCACTGAGCACCCAGCACCCTGGGCACTTAGCACCCAGCACCCTGAGTACTGAGCACCCAGCAACCTGAGTACTGAACACCCAGCACCCTGAGCACTGAGCACTGAGCACCCAGCACCCTGAGCACTGAGCACCCAGCACCCTGAGCACGGAGCACCCCGAGGACTGAGCACCCAGCACCCTGAGCACTGAGCACCCAGCACCTTGAGTAAGGAGCACCGAGCACCTCGAGCACTGAGCACCCTGAGTACTGAGCACCCAGCACACTGAGTACTGAGCCCCCAGCACCCTGAGTACTGAGCACCCAGCACCCCGATCACTGAGCACCCAGCACCCCGAGAATGAGCACACAGCACCCTGAGTACTGAGCACCCAGCACCCTGAGTACTGAGCACAAAGCACCCAGAGCACTGAGCAACCAGTAGTCCGAGCACGGAGCACCCAGGACCCCGAGCACTGAGTACTGAGCACCCAGCACCCTGAGTACTGAGCACCGAGCTCCCCAAGCAATGAGCACCCACCACCCTGAGTACTGAGCACCCAGCAACCTGAGCACTGAGCACAATGCACGCTGAGTACTGAGCACCCTGAGTACTGAGCAACGAGGACCCTGAGCACTGAGCACCCAGCACCCCGAGCACTGAGCACCCAGCACCCTGAGAATGGGCACCCAGCACCCTGAGTACTGAGAACCGAGGACCCTGAGTACTGACCACACAGGACCCTGAGTACTGAGCACCCAGCACCAAGAGTACTGAGCAGCAAGCACCCCGAGCACTCAGCACCCAGCACCCTGAGTAATGAGCACCCAGCACCCCGAGTACTGAGCACCCAGCACCGTGAGTACTGAGCACCCACCACCCTGAGTACTGAGCACCCAGCACCCTGAGCACTGAGCACAAAGCATGCTGAGTACTGAGCACCCTGAGCACTGAGCACCCCGATCACTGAGCACCCAGCACCCTGAGGACTCAGCACCCATCACCCCGATCACTGAGCACCCAGCACCCTGAGCACTGAGCACCCAGCACCCTGAGCACTGAGCACCCAGCACCCAGAGCACTGAGCACCCAGCACCCTGCGCACTGAGCACCAAGCACCCTGATTACTGAGCAGCGAGCACCCTGAGTACTGAGCACCCAGCACCCTGAGTACTGAGCACCCAGCACCCTGAGTACTGAGCACCGAGCACCCCGAGTACTGAGCACCCAGCACCCTGAGTACTGAGCTCCCAGTACCGCAAGCACTGAGCACCCAGCACCCTGAGAACTGAGCACCCTGAGTACTGAGCACCGATCACCCTGAGCACTGAGCACCCAGCACCCTGAGTATTGAGCACCCAGCACCCTGAGCACTGAGCACCCAGCACCCTGAGCACTGAGCACGCAGAACCCCGAGCACTGAGCACCCAGCACCCTGAGTACTGAGCACCCAGCACCCTGATAACTGTGCACCCAGCACCCTGAGTACTGAGCACCCAGCACCCTGAGCACTGAGCACCCAGCACCCTGAGTACTGAGCACCCAGCACCCTGAGTACTGAGCAACCAGCACCCTGAGCACTGAGCACCCAGCACCCTGAGCACTGAGCACTGAGCACCCAGCACCCCGAGCACTGAGCACCCAGCACCCCCGAGCACTGAGCACCAAGCACCCTGAGCACTGAGCACCCAGCACCCTGAGCACTGAGCACCCAGCACCCTGAGTACTGAGCACCCAGCACCCTGAGTACTGAGCACCCAGCACCGTGAGAACTGAGCACTCAGCACCCTGAGTACTGAGCACCGAGCACCCCGAGCACTGAGCACCCAGCACCCTGAGCACTGAGCACCCTGAGGACTGAGCACCCAGCACACTGAGCACTGAGCACCGAT
Source organism: Microtus oregoni (assembly GCF_018167655.1). NCBI lineage: Eukaryota > Metazoa > Chordata > Mammalia > Rodentia > Cricetidae > Microtus > Microtus oregoni. The sequence goes on from NW_024543152.1 coordinate 2,934, forward strand.
CACCCTGAGCACTGAGCACCCAGCACCCCGAGCACTGAGCACCCAGCACCCTGAGTACTGAGCACCCAGCACCCCGAGCACTGAGCACCCGGCACCCTGAGTACTGAGCACCCTGAGTACTGAGCACTGAGCACCCAGCACCCTGAGGACTGAGTACCCAGCACCCTGAGCACTGAGCACCCAGCACCCTGAGTACTGAGCACTGATCACCCTGAGCACTGAGCACCCAGCACCCCGAGCACTGAGCACCCAGTACCCTGAGTACTGAGCAGCCAGCACCCTGAGCACTGGGCACCCAGCACCCTGAGTACTGAGCACCCAGCACCCTGAGTACTGAGCACCCAGCACCCTGGGCACTGAGCACCCAGCACCCTGAGTACTGAGCACCGAGCACCCTGAGTACTGAGCACCGAGCACCCTGAGTACTGAGCACCCAGCACCCTGAGCACTGAGCACCCAGCACCCTGGGCACTTAGCACCCAGCACCCTGAGTACTGAGCACCCAGCAACCTGAGTACTGAACACCCAGCACCCTGAGCACTGAGCACTGAGCACCCAGCACCCTGAGCACTGAGCACCCAGCACCCTGAGCACGGAGCACCCCGAGGACTGAGCACCCAGCACCCTGAGCACTGAGCACCCAGCACCTTGAGTAAGGAGCACCGAGCACCTCGAGCACTGAGCACCCTGAGTACTGAGCACCCAGCACCCCTATCACTGAGCACCCTGCACCCTGAGCAATGAGCACCCAGCACCCTGAGCACTGAGCACCCAGCATCCTGAGCACTGAGCAGCCAGCACCCTGAGCACGGAGCACCCCGAGGACTGAGCACCCAGCACCTTGAGTACTGAGCACCGAGCACCTCGAGCATTCAGCACCCAGCACCCTGAATATTGAGCACCCAGCACACTGAGCACTGAGCACCCAGCACCCTGAGCACTGAGCACCCAGCACCCCGAGCACTGAGCACCCAGCACCCTGAGTACTGAGCACCCAACTCCCAGAGTACTGAGCACCAAGCACCCTGAGCACTGAGCACCCAGCAACCTGAGTACTGATCACCCAGCACCCTGAGTACTGAGCACCCAGCACCCTGAGCACTGAGCATCCAGCACCTTGAGTACTGAGCACCGAGCACCCCGAGCACTGAACACCCAGCACCCTGAGTATTGAGCACCCAGCACCCTGAGCACTGAGCACCCAGCACCCTGAGCACTGAGAACGCAGCACCCCGAGCACTGAGCACCCAGCACCCTGAGTACTGAGCAAAGAGCACCCCGAGAACTGAGCACCCAGCACCCTGAGCACTGAGCACCCTGAGGACTGATCACCCAGCACCCTGAGCACTGAGCACCGATCATCCTGAGCACTGAGTACCCAGCACCCCGAGCACTGAGCACCCAGCACCCTGAGCACTGAGCACCCAGCACCCTGATTACGGAGCACCCCGACCACTGAGCACCCAGCACCCTGAGTACTGAGCCCCCAGCACCCTGAGTACTGAGCACCCAGCACCCCGAGCACTGAGCTCCCAGCACACCGAGAATGAGCACCCAGCACCCTGAGTACTGAGAACCGAGCACCCTGAGTACTGAGCACCCAGCACACTGAGTACTGAGCCCCCAGCACCCTGAGTACTGAGCACCCAGCACCCCGATCACTGAGCACCCAGCACCCCGAGAATGAGCACACAGCACCCTGAGTACTGAGCACCCAGCACACTGAGTACTGAGCACAAAGCACCCAGAGCACTGAGCAACCAGCACCCCGAGCACGGAGCACCCAGGACCCCGAGCACTGAGTACTGAGCACCCAGCACCCTGAGTACTGAGCACCCAGCAACCTGAGCACTGAGCACAATGCACGCTGAGTACTGAGCACCCTGAGTACTGAGCAGCGAGCACCCTGAGTACTGAGCACCCAGCACCCGGAGTACTGAGCACCCAGCACCCTGAGTACTGAGCACCCAGCACCCTGAGTACTGAGCACCGAGCACCCCGAGTACTGAGCACCCAGCACCCTGAGAACTCAGCACCCAGCACCCCGAGCACTGAGCACCCAGCACCCTGAGTACTGAGCTCCCAGTACCATGAGCACTGAGCACCCAGCACCCTGAGTAATGAGCACCCTGAGTACTGAGCACCCAGCACCCTGAGTACTGAGCACCCAGCACCCTGAGCACTGAGCACCCAGCACCCTGAGCACTGAGCACCCAGCACCCTGAGTACTGAGCACCCCGCACCCTGAGTACTGAACACCCAGCACCCTGAGCACTGAGCACTGAGCACCCAGCACCCTGAGCACTGAGCACCCAGCACCCTGAGCACGGAGCACCCCGAGGACTGAGCACCCAGCACCCTGAGCACTGAGCACCCAGCACCTTGAGTACTGAGCACCGAGCACCTCGAGCACTAAGCACCCAGCACCCTGAGTACTGAGCACCCAGCACCCTGAGCACTGAGCACCCAGCACCCTGTGCACTGAGCACCCAGCACCCCGAGCACTGAGCACCCAGCACCCTGAGTACTGAGCACCCAACACCCAGAGTACTGAGCACCCAGCACCCTGAACACTGAGCACCCAGCAACCTGAGTACTGAGCACCCAGCACCCTGAGTACTGAACACCCAGCACCCTGAGCACTGAGCACTGAGCACCCTGAGCACTGAGTACTGAGCACTGAGCACCCTGAGCACTGAGCACCCAGCACCCCGAGTACTGAGCACCCAGCACCCCGAGCACTGAGCACCCAGCGCCCCGAGCACTGAGCACCCAGCAACCCGAGCACTGAGCACTGAGCACCCTGAGCACTGAGCACCCAGCACCCCGAGTACTGAGCACTGAGCACCCTGAGTACTGAGCACCAAGCACCCCGAGTACTGAGCACTGAGCACCCTGAATACTGAGCACCCAGCAACCTGAGCACTGAGCACCCAGCACCCTGAGTACTGAGCACTGAGAACCCAGCACCCCGAGCACTGAGCACCCACCACCCTGAGTACTGAGCACCTAGCACCCTGAGTACTGAGCACCAAGCACCCTGATCACTGAGCATGGAGCACCCCGCGGACTGAGCACCCAGCACCCTGAGCACTGAGCATCCAGCACCTTGAGTACTGAGCACCGAGCACCCCGAGCACTGAACACCCAGCACCCTGAGTATTGAGCACCCAGCACCCTGAGCACTGAGCACCCAGCACCCTGAGCACTGAGCACGCAGCACCCCGAGCACTGAGCAACCAGCACCCTGAGTACTGAGCACCCAGCACCCTGAGTACTGAGCACCAAGCACCCTGAGTACTGAGCACCCAGCACCCTGAGCACTGAGCACCCAGCACCCTGAGTACTGAGCACCCAGCACCCTGAGTACTGAGCAACCAGCACCCTGAGCACTGAGCACCCAGCACCCTGAGCACTGAGCACTGAGCACCCAGCACCCCGAGCACTGAGCACCCAGCACCCCGAGCACTGAGCACCCAGCACCCTGAGCACTGAGCACCCAGCACCCTGAGCACTGAGCACCCAGCACCCTGAGTACTGAGCACCCAGCACCCTGAGTACTGAGCACCCCGCACCGTGAGAACTGAGCACTCAGCACCCTGAGTACTGAGCAAAGAGCACCCCGAGAACTGAGCACCCAGCACCCTGAGCACTGAGCACCCTGAGGACTGAGCACCCAGCACCCTGAGCACTGAGCACCGATCACCCTGAGCACTGAGCACCCAGCACCCCGAGCACTGAGCACCCAGCACCCTGAGCACTGAGCACCCAGCACCCTGATTACGGAGCACCCCGACCACTGAGCACCCAGCACCCTGAGTACTGAGCCCCCAGCACCCTGAGTACTGAGCACCCAGCACCCCGAGCACTGAGCACCCAGCACCCCGAGAATGAGCACCCAGAACCCTGAGTACTGAGAACCGAGCACCCTGAGTACTGAGCACCCAGCACACTGAGTACTGAGCCCCCAGCACCCTGAGTACTGAGCACCCAGCACCCCGATCACTGAGCACCCAGCACCCCGAGAATGAGCACACAGCACCCTGAGTACTGAGCACCCAGCACCCTGAGTACTGAGCACAAAGCACCCAGAGCACTGAGCAACCAGTAGTCCGAGCACGGAGCACCCAGGACCCCGAGCACTGAGTACTGAGCACCCAGCACCCTGAGTACTGAGCACCGAGCTCCCCAAGCAATGAGCACCCACCACCCTGAGTACTGAGCACCCAGCAACCTGAGCACTGAGCACAATGCACGCTGAGTACTGAGCACCCTGAGTACTGAGCAACGAGGACCCTGAGCACTGAGCACCCAGCACCCCGAGCACTGAGCACCCAGCACCCTGAGAATGGGCACCCAGCACCCTGAGTACTGAGAACCGAGGACCCTGAGTACTGACCACCCAGGACCCTGAGTACTGAGCACCCAGCACCAAGAGTACTGAGCAGCAAGCACCCCGAGCACTCAGCACCCAGCACCCTGAGTAATGAGCACCCAGCACCCCGAGTACTGAGCACCCAGCACCGTGAGTACTGAGCACCCACCACCCTGAGTACTGAGCACCCAGCACCCTGAGCACTGAGCAAAAAGCATGCTGAGTACTGAGCACCCTGAGCACTGAGCACCCCGATCACTGAGCACCCAGCACCCTGAGGACTCAGCACCCATCACCCCGATCACTGAGCACCCAGCACCCTGAGCACTGAGCACCCAGCACCCTGAGCACTGAGCACCCAGCACCCAGAGCACTGAGCACCCAGCACCCTGCGCACTGAGCACGAAGCACCCTGATTACTGAGCAGCGAGCACCCTGAGTACTGAGCACCCAGCACCCTGAGTACTGAGCACCCAGCACCCTGAGTACTGAGCACCGAGCACCCCGAGTACTGAGCACCCAGCACCCTGAGAACTCAGCACCCAGCACCCCGAGCACTGAGCACCCAGCACCCTGAGTACTGAGCTCCCAGTACCCCAAGCACTGAGCACCCAGCACCCTGAGAACTGAGCACCCTGAGTACTGAGCACCGATCACCCTGAGCACTGAGCACCCAGCACCCTGAGTATTGAGCACCCAGCACCCTGAGCACTGAGCACCCAGCACCCTGAGCACTGAGCACGCAGAACCCCGAGCACTGAGCACCCAGCACCCTGAGTACTGAGCACCCAGCACCCTGATAACTGTGCACCCAGCACCCTGAGTACTGAGCACCCAGCACCCTGAGCACTGAGCACCCAGCACCCTGAGTACTGAGCACCCAGCACCCTGAGTACTGAGCAACCAGCACCCTGAGCACTGAGCACCCAGCACCCTGAGCACTGAGCACTGAGCACCCAGCACCCCGAGCACTGAGCACCCAGCACCCCGAGCACTGAGCACCAAGCACCCTGAGCACTGAGCACCCCGCACCCTGAGCACTGAGCACCCAGCACCCTGAGTACTGAGCACCCAGCACCCTGAGTACTGAGCACCCAGCACCGTGAGAACTGAGCACTCAGCACCCTGAGTACTGAGCACCGAGCACCCCGAGCACTGAGCACCCAGCACCCTGAGCACTGAGCACCCTGAGGACTGAGCACCCAGCACACTGAGCACTGAGCACCGATCACCCTGAGCACTGAGCACCCAGCACCCCGAGCACTGAGCACCCAGCACCCTGAGTACTGAGCACCCAGCACCCCGAGCACTGAGCACCCGGCACCCTGAGTACTGAGCACCCTGAGTACTGAGCACTGAGCACCCAGCACCCTGAGGACTGAGTACCCAGCACCCTGAGCACTGAGCACCCAGCACCCTGAGTACTGAGCACTGATCACCCTGAGCACTGAGCACCCAGCACCCCGAGCACTGAGCACCCAGTACCCTGAGTACTGAGCAGCCAGCACCCTGAGCACTGGGCACCCAGCACCCTGAGTACTGAGCACCCAGCACCCTGAGTACTGAGCACCCAGCACCCTGGGCACTGAGCACCCAGCACCCTGAGTACTGAGCACCGAGCACCCTGATTACTGAGCACCGAGCACCCTGAGTACTGAGCACCCAGCACCCTGAGCACTGAGCACCCAGCACCCTGGGCACTTAGCACCCAGCACCCTGAGTACTGAGCACCCAGCAACCTGAGTACTGAACACCCAGCACCCTGAGCACTGAGCACTGAGCACCCAGCACCCTGAGCACTGAGCACCCAGCACCCTGAGCACGGAGCACCCCGAGGACTGAGCACCCAGCACCCTGAGCACTGAGCACCCAGCACCTTGAGTAAGGAGCACCGAGCACCTCGAGCACTGAGCACCCTGAGTACTGAGCACCCAGCACCCCTATCACTGAGCACCCTGCACCCTGAGCAATGAGCACCCAGCACCCTGAGCACTGAGCACCCAGCATCCTGAGTACTGAGCACCCAGCACGCTGAGTACTGAGCACCCAGCACCTCGAGCACTGAGCAACAAGCACCCTGAGCACGGAGCACCCCGAGGACTGAGCACCCAGCACCTTGAGTACTGAGCACCGAGCACCTCGAGCACTCAGCACCCAGCACCCTGAATACTGAGCACCCAGCACCCTGAGCACTGAGCACCCAGCACCCTGAGCACTGAGCACCCAGCACCCCGAGCACTGAGCACCCAGCACCCTGAGTACTGAGCACCCAACACCCAGAGTACTGAGCACCCAGCACCCTGAGCACTGAGCACCCAGCAACCTGAGTACTGATAACCCAGCACCCTGAGTACTGAACACCCAGCACCCTGAGCACTGAGCACTGAGCACCCTGAGCACTGAGTACTGAGCACTGAGCACCCTGAGCACTGAGCACCCAGCACCCCGAGTACTGAGCACCCAGCACCCCGAGCACTGTGCACCCAGCGCCCCGAGCACTGAGCACCCAGCACCCCGAGCACTGAGCACCCTGAGCACTGAGCACCCAGCACCCCGAGTACTGAGCACTGAGCACCCTGAGCACTGAGCACCAAGCACCCCGAGTATTGAGCACTGAGCACCCTGAATACTGAGCACCCAGCATCCTGAGCACTGAGCACCCAGCACCCTGAGTACTGAGCACTGAGAACCCAGCACCCCGAGCACTGAGCACCCATCACCCTGAGTACTGAGCACCGAGCACCCTGAGTACTGAGCACCAAGCACCCTGATCACTGAGCACGGAGCACCCCGCGGACTGAGCACCCAGCACCCTGAGCACTGAGCACCCAGCACCTTGAGTACTGAGCACCGAGCACCCCGAGCACTGAACACCCAGCACCCTGAGTATTGAGCACCCAGCACCCTGAGCACTGAGCACCCAGCACCCTGAGCACTGAGCACGCAGCACCCCGAGCACTGAGCACCCAGCACCCTGAGTACTGAGCACCCAGCACCCTGAGTACTGAGCACCCAGCACCCTGAGTACTGAGCACCCAGCACCCTGAGCACTGAGCACCCAGCACCCTGAGTACTGAGCACCCAGCACCCTGAGTACTGAGCAACCAGCACCCTGAGCACTGAGAACCCAGCACCCTGAGCACTGAGCACTGAGCACCCAGCACCCTGAGCACTGAGCACCCTGAGGACTGAGCACCCAGCACCCTGAGCACTGAGCACCGATCACCCTGAGCACTGAGCACCCAGCACCCCGAGCACTGAGCACCCATCACCCTGAGCACTGAGCACCCAGCACCCTGAGCACGGAGCACCCCGACCACTGAGCACCCAGCACCCTGAGTACTGAGCCCATTGCACCCTGAGTACTGAGCACCCAGCACCCCGAGCACTGAGCACCCAGCACCCCGAGAATGAGCACCCAGCACCCTGAGTACTGAGAACCGAGCACCCTGAGTACTGAGCACCCAGCACCCTGAGTACTGAGCCCCCAGCACCCTGAGTACTGAGCACCCAGCACCCCGATCACTGAGCACCCAGCGCCCCGAGAATGAGCACACAGCACCCTGAGTACTGAGCACCCAGCACCCTGAGTACTGAGCACTAAGCACCCAGAGCACTGAGCAACCAGCACCCCGAGCACGGAGCACCCAGGACCCCGAGCACTGAGTACTGAGCACCCAGCACCCTGAGTACTGAGCACCGAGCTCCCCGAGCACTGAGCACCCACCACCCTGAGTACTGAGCACCCAGCAACCTGAGCACTGAGCACAAAGCACGCTGAGTACTGAGCACCCTGAGTACTGAGCACCGAGGACCCTGAGCACTGAGCACCCAGCACCCCGAGCACTGAGCACCCAGCACCCCGAGAATGGGCACCCAGCACCCTGAGTACTGAGAACCGAGCACCCTGTGTACTGAGCACCCAGCACCCTGAGTACTGAGCACCCAGCACCAAGAGTACTGAGCAGCAAGGACCCCGAGCACTGAGCACCCAGCACCCTGAGCACTGAGCACCCAACACCCTGAGCACTGAGCACCCATCACCCAGAGCACTGAGCACCCAGCACCCTGCGCACTGAGCACCCAGCACCCTGAGTACTGAGCAGCGAGCACCCTGAGTACTGAGCACCCAGCACCCTGAGTATTGAGCACCCAGCACCCTGAGTACTGAGCACCGAGCACCCCGAGTACTGAGCACCCAGCACCCTGAGAACTCAGCACTCAGCACCCCGAGCACTGAGCACCCAGCACCCTGAGTACTGAGCTCCCAGTACCCCGAGCACTGAGCACCCAGCACCCTGAGTACTGAGCACCCTGAGTACTGAGCACCGATCACCCTGAGCACTGAGCACCCAGCACCCTGAGTATTGAGCACCCAGCACCCTGAGCACTGAGCACCCAGCACCCTGAGCACTGAGCACGCAGCACCTCGAGCACTGAGTACCCAGCACCCTGAGTACTGAGCACCCAGCACCCTGAGTACTGTGCACCCAGCACCCTGAGTACTGAGCACTGAGCACCCAGCACCCTGAGCACTGAGCACCCAGCACCCCGAGCACTGAGCACCCAGCACCCTGAGCACTGAGCACCCAGCACCCTGAGCACTGAGCAGCCAGCACCCTGAGCACTGAGCACCCAGCACCCTGAGCACTGAGCAGCCAGCACCCTGAGCACTGAGCACCCAGCACCCTGAGTACTGAGCACTGAGCACCCAGCACCCTGAGCACTGAGCACCCAGCACCCCGAGCACTGAGCACCCAGCACCCTGAGCACTGAGCAGCCAGCACCCTGAGCACTGAGCACCCAGCACCCTGAGTACTGAGCACCCAGCACCCTGAGTACTGAGCACCCAGCACCGTGAGAACTGAGCACTCAGCACCCTGAGTACTGAGCACCGAGCACCCTGAGCACTGAGCACCCAACACCCTGAGCACTGAGCACCCTGAGGACTGAGCACCCAGCACACTGAGCACTGAGCACCGATCACCCTGAGCACTGAGCACCCAGCACCCCGAGCACTGAGCACCCAGCACCCTGAGTACTGAGCACCCAGCAGCCCGAGCACTGAGCACCCGGCACCCTGAGTACTGAGCACCCTGAGTACTGAGCACTGAGCACCCAGCACACTTCGGACTGAGTACCCAGCACCCTGAGCACTGAGCACCCAGCACCCTGAGTACTGAACACCCAGCACCCTGAACACTGAGCACTGAGCACCCAGCACCCTGAGCACTGAGCACCCAGCACCCTGAGCATGGAGCACCCCGAGGACTGAGCACCCAGCACCATGAGCACTGAGCACCCAGCACCTTGAGTACTGAGCACCGAGCACCTCGAGCACTGAGCACCCTGAGTACTGAGCACCCAGCACCCCTATCACTGAGCACCCTGCACCCTGAGCACTGAGCACCCAGCACCCTGAGCACTGAGCACCCAGCACCCTGAGTACTGAGCACCCAGCACGCTGAGTACTGAGCACCCAGCACCTCGAGCACTGAGCAACCAGCACCCTGAGCACGGTGCACCCCGAGGACTGAGCACCCAGCACCTTGAGTACTGAGCACCGAGCACCTCGAGCACTAAGCACCCAGCACCCTGAGTACTGAGCACCCAGCACACTGAGCACTGAGCACCCAGCACCCTGAGTACTGAGCACCCAGCACCTCGAGCACTGAGCACCCAGCACCCTGAGTACTGAGCACCCAACACCCAGAGTACTGAGCACCCAGCACCCTGAGCACTGAGCACCCAGCAACCTGTGTACTGAGCACCCAGCACCCTGAGTACTGAACACCCAGCACCCTGAGCACTGAGCACTGAGCACCCTGAGCACTGAGTACTGAGCACTGAGCACCCTGAGCACTGAGCACCCAGCACCCCGAGTACTGAGCACCCAGCACACCGAGCACTGAGCACCCAGCGCCCCGAGCACTGAGCACCCAGCACCCCGAGCACTGAGCACTGAGCACCCTGAGCACTGAGCACCCAGCGCCCCGAGTACTGAGCACTGAGCACCCTGAGTACTGAGCACCAAGCACCCCGAGTACTGAGCACTGAGCACCCTGAATACTGAGCACCCAGCACCCTGAGCACTGAGCACCCAGCACCCTGAGTACTGAGCACTGAGAACCCAGCACCCGGAGCACTGAGCACCCAGCACCCTGAGTACTGAGCACCAAGCACCCTGATCACTGAGCACGGAGCACCCCGCGGACTGAGCACCCAGCACACTGAGCACTGAGCACCCAGCACCTTGAGTACTGAGCACCGAGCACCCCGAGCACTGAACACCCAGCACCCTGAGTATTGAGCACCCAGCACCCTGAGCACTGAGCACAAAGCACCCTGAGCACTGAGCACGCAGCACCCCGAGCACTGAGCACCCAGCACCCTGAGTAATGAGCACCCAGCACACTGAGTACTGAGCACCCAGCACCCTGAGTACTGAGCACCCAGCAAACTGAGCACTGAGCACCCAGCACCCTGAGTACTGAGCACCCAGCACCCTGAGTACTGAGCGACCAGCACCCTGAGCACTGAGCACCCAGCACCCTGAGCACTGAGCACTGAGCACCCAGCTCCCCGAGCACTGAGCACACAGCACCCCGAGCACTGAGCACCCAGCACCCTGAGCACTGAGCACCCAGCACCCTGAGCACTGAGCACCCAGCACCCTGAGTACTGAGCACCCAGCACCCTGTGTACTGAGCACCCAGCACCCTGAGTACTGAGCACTAAGCACCCAGAGCACTGAGCAACCAGCACCCCGAGCACGGAGCACCCAGGACCCCGAGCACTGAGTACTGAGCACCCAGCACCCTGAGTACTGAGCACCGAGCTCCCCGAGCACTGAGCACCCACCACCCTGAGTTCTGAGCACCCAGCAACCTGAGCACTGAGCACAAAGCACGCTGAGTAATGAGCACCCTGAGTACTGAGCACCGAGGACCCTGAGCACTGAGCACCCAGCACCCCGGCACTGAGCACCCAGCACCCCGAGAATGGGCACCCAGCACCCTGAGTACTGAGAACCGAGCACCCTGTGTACTGAGCACCCAGCACCCTGAGTACTGAGCACCCAGCACCAAGAGTACTGAGCAGCAAGCACCCCGAGCACTGAGCACCCAGCACCCTGAGCACTGAGCACCCAGCACCCTGAGCACTGAGCACCCAGCACCCAGAGCACTGAGCACCCAGCACCCTGCGCACTGAGCACCCAGCACCCTGAGTACTGAGCAGCGAGCACCCTGAGTACTGAGCACCCAGCACCCTGAGTATTGAGCACCCAGCACCCTGAGTACTGAGCACCGAGCACCCCGAGTACTGAGCACCCAGCACCCTGAGAACTCAGCACTCAGCACCCCGAGCACTGAGCACCCAGCACCCTGAGTAATGAGCTCCCAGAACCCCGAGCACTGAGCACCCAGCACCCTGAGTACTGAGCACCCTGAGTACTGAGCACCGATCACCCTGAGCACTGAGCACCAAGCACCCTGAGTATTGAGCACCCAGCACCCTGAGCACTGAGCACCCAGCACCCTGAGCACTGAGCACGCAGCACCTCGAGCACTGAGCACCCAGCACCCTGAGTACTGAGCACCCAGCACCGAGTACTGTGCACCCAGCACCCTGAGTACTGAGCACCCAGCACCCTGAGCACTGAGCACCCAGCACACTGAGTACTGAGCACCGAACACCCTTAGTATTGAGCAACCAGCACCCTTAGCACTGAGCACCCAGCACCCTGAGCACTGAGCACTGAGCACCCAGCACCCCGAGCACTGAGCACCCAGCACCCCGAGCACTGAGCACCCAGCACCCTGAGCACTGAGCACCCAGCACCCTGAGCACTGAGCACCCAGCACCCTGAGTACTGAGCACCCAGCACCCTGAGTACTGAGCACCCAGCACCCCGAGCACTGAGCACCCAGCACCCTGAGCACTGAGCACCGATCACCCTGAGCACTGAGCACCCAGCACCCCGAGCACTGAGCACCCAGCACCCTGAGTACTGAGCACCCAGCAGCCCGAGCACTGAGCACCCGGCACCCTGAGTACTGAGCACCCTGAGTACTGAGCACTGAGCACCCAGCACCCTGAGGACTGAGTACCCAGCACCCTGAGCACTGAGCACCCAGCACCCTGAGTACTGAGCACTGATCACCCTGAGCACTGAGCACCCAGCACCCCTAGCACTGAGCACCCAGCACCCTGAGTATTGAGCAGCCAGCACCCTGAGCACTGAGCACCCAGCACCCTGAGTACTGAGCACCCAGCACCCTGAGTACTGAGCACCCAGCACCCTGGGCACTGAGCACCCAGCACCCTGAGTACTGAGCACCGAGCACCCTGAGTACTGAGCACCCAGCACCCTGAGAACTGAGCACCCAGCACCCTGAGCACTGAGCACCCAGCACCCTGAGCACTGAGCACCCAGCACCCTGAGTACTGAGCACCCAGCACGCTGAGTACTGAACACCCAGCACCCTGAGCACTGAGCACTGAGCACCCAGCACCCTGAGCACTGAGCACCCAGCACCCTGAGCATGGAGCACCCCGAGGACTGAGCACCCAGCACCATGAGCACTGAGCACCCAGCACCTTGATTACTGAGCACCGAGCACCTCGAGCACTGAGCACCCTGAGTACTGAGCACCCAGCACCCCTATCACTGAGCACCCTGCACCCTGAGCACTGAGCACCCAGCACCCTGAGCACTGAGCACCCAGCAACCTGAGTACTGAGCACCCAGCACGCTGAGTACTGAGCACCCAGCACCTCGAGCACTGAGCAACCAGCACCCTGAGCACGGTGCACCCCGAGGACTGAGCACCCAGCACCTTGAGTACTGAGCACCGAGCACCTCGAGCACTAAGCACCCAGCACCCTGAGTACTGAGCACCCAGCACACTGAGCACTGAGCACCCAGCACCCTGAGCACTGAGCACCCAGCACCCCGAGCACTGAGCACCCAGCACCCTGAGTACTGAGCACCCAACACCCAGAGTACTGAGCACCCAGCACCCTGAGCACTGAGCACCCAGCAACCTGTGTACTGAGCACCCAGCACCCTGAGTACTGAACACCCAGCACCCTGAGCACTGAGCACTGAGCACCCTGAGCACTGAGTACTGAGCACTGAGCACCCTGAGCACTGAGCACCCAGCACCCCGAGTACTGAGCACCCAGCACCCCGAGCACTGAGCACCCAGCGCCCCGAGCACTGAGCACCCAGCACCCCGAGCACTGAGCACTGAGCACCCTGAGCACTGAGCACCCAGCACCCCGAGTACTGAGCACTGAGCACCCTGAGTACTGAGCACCAAGCACCCCGAGTACTGAGCACTGAGCACCCTGAATACTGAGCACCCAGCACCCTGAGCACTGAGCACCCAGCACCCTGAGTACTGAGCACTGAGAACCCAGCACCCCGAGCACTGAGCACCCAGCACCCTGAGTACTGAGCACCAAGCACCCTGATCACTGAGCACGGAGCACCCCGCGGACTGAGGACCCAGCACCCTGAGCACTGAGCACCCAGCACCTTGAGTACTGAGCACCGAGCACCCCGAGCACTGAACACCCAGCACCCTGAGTATTGAGCACCCAGCACCCTGAGCACTGAGCACAAAGCACCCTGAGCACTGAGCACGCAGCACCCCGAGCACTGAGCACCCAGCACCCTGAGTAATGAGCACCCAGCACCCTGAGTACTGAGCACCCAGCACCCTGAGTACTGAGCACCCAGCACCCTGAGCACTGAGCACCCAGCACCCTGAGTACTGAGCACCCAGCACCCTGAGTACTGAGCAACCAGCACCCTGAGCACTGAGCACCCAGCACCCTGAGCACTGAGCACTGAGCTCCCAGCTCCCCGAGCACTGAGCACACAGCACCCCGAGCACTGAGCACCCAGCACCCTGAGCACTGAGCACCCAGCACCCTGAGCACTGAGCACCCAGCACCCTGAGTACTGAGCACCCAGCACCCTGAGTACTGAGCACCCAGCACCGTGAGAACTGAGCACTCAGCACCCTGAGTACTGAGCACCGAGCACCCCGAGCACTGAGCACCCAGCACCCTGAGCACTGAGCACCCTGAGGACTGAGCACCCAGCACCCTGAGCACTGAGCACCGATCACCCTGAGCACTGAGCACCCAACACCCCGAGCACTGAGCACCCAGCACCCTGAGCACTGAGCACCCAGCACCCTGAGCACGGAGCACCCCGACCACTGAGCACCCAGCACCCTGAGTACTGAGCCCCCAGCACCCTGAATACTGAGCACCCAGCACCCCGATCACTGAGCACCCAGCACCCCGAGAATGAGCACACAGCACCCTGAGTACTGAGCACCCAGCACCCTGAGTACTGAGCACTAAGCACCCAGAGCACTGAGCAACCAGCACCCCGAGCACGGAGCACCCAGGACCCCGAGCACTGAGTACTGAGCACGCAGCACCCTGAGTACTGAGCACCGAGCTCCCCGAGCACTGAGCACCCACCACCCTGAGTACTGAGTACCCAGCAACCTGAGCACTGAGCACAAAGCACGCTGAGTACTGAGCACCCTGAGTACTGAGCACCGAGGACCCTGAGCACTGAGCACCCAGCACCCCGAGCACTGAGCACCCAGCACCCCGAGAATGGGCACCCAGCACCCTGAGTACTGAGAACCGAGCACCCTGAGTACTGAGCACCCAGCACCCTGAGTACTGAGCACCCAGCACCAAGAGTACTGAGCAGCAAGCACCCCGAGCACTGAGCACCCAGCACCCCGAGCACTGAGCACCCTGAATACTGAGCACCCAGCACCCTGAGTACTGTGCACTAAGCACCCAGAGCGCTGAGCACCCAGGACACCGAGCACTGAGTACTGAGCACCCAGCACCCTGAGTACTGAGCACCGAGCTCCCCTAGCACTGAGCACCCTGAGTACAGAGCACACATCACCCTGAGTACTGAGCACCCAGCATCCTGTGCACTGAGCACCCAGCACCCTGAGTACTGAGCACCCAGCACCCCGAGCACTGAGCACCCAGCACCCTGAGTACTGAGCACCCAGCACCATGAGTACTGAGCAACCCGAGCACTGAGCACCCAGCACCCTGAGTACTTAGCACCCAGCACCAAAAGTACTGAGCACCGAACATCCTGAGCACAGAGCACCGAGCACCCCGAGCACTGAGCACCCAGCACACTGAGTACTGAGCCCCCAGCACCCTGAGTACAGAGCACCCAGCACCCCGAGAATGAGCACCCAGCTCCCTGAGTACTGAGAACCGAGCACCCTGAGTACTGAGCACAAAGCACCCTGAGTACTGAGCCCCCAGCACCCAAAGTACTGAGCACCCAGCACCCCGAGCACTGAGCACCCAACACCCCGAGAATGAGCACCCAGCACCCTGAGTACTGAGCACCCAGCACCCTGAGTACTGAGCACTAAGCACCCAGAGCACTGAGCAACCAGCACCCCGAGCACGGAGCACCCAGGACCCCAAGCACTGAGTACTGAGCACCCAGCACCCTGAGTACTGAGCACCGAGCTCCCCGAGCACTGAGCACCCAGCACACTGAGCACTGAGCACCCAGCACCCTGAGCACTGAGCACCCAGCACCCTGAGTACTGAGCACCCAGCACGCTGAGTACTGAGCACCCAGCACCCCGAGCACTGAGCACCCAGCACCCTGAGTACTGAGCACTGAGCACCCAGCAACCCGAGCACTGAGCACCCAGCACCCTGTGTACTGAGCACTGAGCACCCTGAGTACTAAGCACCCAGCACCCTGAGTACTGAGCACCCTGGACCCTGAGCACTGAGCACCCATCACCCCGATCACTGAGCACCCAGCACCCTGAGCACTGAGCACCCAGCACCCTGAGCACTGAGCACCAAGCACCCAGAGCACTGAGCACCCAGCACCCTGAGCACCGAGCACCCAGCACCCTGAGTACTGAGCAGCGAGCACCCTGAGTACTGAGCACCCAGCACCCTGAGTACTGAGCACCCAGCACCCTGAGTACTGAGCACCGAGCACCCCGAGTACTGAGCACCCAGCACCCTGAGCACTCAGCACCCAGCACCCTGAGTACTGAGCTCCCAGCACCCCGAGCCCTGAGCACCCAGCAACCTGAGTACTGAGCACCCTGAGTTCTGAGCACCGATCACCCTGAGCACTGAGCACCCAGCACCCTGAGTATTGAGCACCCAGCACCCTGAGCACTGAGCACCCAGCACCCTGAGCACTGAGCACGCAGCACCCCGAGCACTGAGCACCCAGCACCCTGAGTACTGAGCACCCAGCACCCTGAGTACTGAGCACCCAGCACCCTGAGTACTGAGCACCCAGCACCCTGAGCACTGAGCACCCAGCACCCTGAGTACTGAGCACCCAGCACCCTGAGTACTGAGCAACCAGCACCCTGAGCACTGAGCACCCACCACCCTGAGCACTAAGCACTGAGCACCCAGCACCCCGAGCACTGAGCACCCAGCACCCCGAGCACTGAGCACCCAGCACCCTGAGCACTGAGCACCCAGCACCCTGTGCACTGAGCACCCAGCACCCTGAGTACTGAGCACCCAGCACCCTGAGTACTGAGCACCCAGCACCCTGAGTACTGAGCACCCAGCACGCTGAGTACTGAGCACCCAGCACCCCGAGCACTGAGCACCCAGCACCCTGAGTACTGAGCACTGAGCAACCAGCACCCCGAGCACGGAGCACCCAGGACCCCAAGCACTGAGTACTGAGCACCCAGCACCCTGAGTACTGAGCACCGAGCTCCCCTAGCACTGAGCACCAAGCACACTGAGAACTGAGCACCCAGCTCCGTGAGCACTGAGCACCCAGCACCCTGAGTACTGAGCACCCAGCACGCTGAGTACTGAGCACCCAGCACCCCGAGCACTGAGCACCCAGCACCCTGAGTACTGAGCACTGAGCACCCAGCACCCCGAGCACTGAGCACCCAGCACCCCGAGCACTGAGCACCCAACACCCTGAGTACTGAGCACCCAGCACCCTGAGTAGTGAGCACCCAGCACCGTGAGAACTGAGCACTCAGCTCCCTGAGTACTGAGCACCGAGCACCCCGAGCACTGAGCACCCAGCACCCTGAGCACTGAGCACCCTGAGGACAGAGTACCCAGCACCCTGAGCACTGAGCACCCAGCACACTGAGTACTGAGCACTGATCACCCTGAGCACTGAGCACCCAGCACCCTGAGGACAGAGTACCCAGCACCCTGAGCACTGAGCACCCAGCACCCTGAGTACTGAGCACTGATCACCCTGAGCACTGAGCACACAGCACCCCGAGCACTGAGCACCCAGCACCCTGAGTACTGAGCAGCCAGCACCCTGAGCACTGAGCACCCAGCACCCTGAGTACTGAGCACCCAGCACCCTGAGTACTGAGCACCCAGCACCCTGGGCACTGAGCACCCAACACCCTGAGTACTGAGCACCGAGCACCCTGAGTACTGAGCACCCAGCACCCTGGGTACTGAGCACCCAGCACCCTGAGCACTGAGCACGCAGCACCCTGAGCACTGAGCACCCAGCACCCTGAGTACTGAGCACCCAGCACCCTGAGTACTGAACACCCAGCACCCTGAGCACTGAGCACTGAGCACCCAGCACCCCGAGTACTGAGCACCCAGCACCCTGAGTACTGAGCACCCAGCACCCCGAGCACTGAGCACCCGGCACCCTGAGTACTGAGCACCCTGAGTACTGAGCACTGAGCACCCAGCACCCTGAGGACTGAGTACCCAGCACCCTGAGCACTGAGCACCCAGCACCCTGAGTACTGAGCACTGAGCACCCAGCAACCCGAGCACTGAGCACCCAGCACCCTGTGTACTGAGCACTGAGCACCCTGAGTACTAAGCACCCAGCACCCTGAGTACTGAGCACCCTGGACGCTGAGCACTGAGCACCCATCACCCCGATCACTGAGCACCCAGCACCCTGAGCACTGAGCACCCAGCACCCTGAGCACTGAGCACCAAGCACCCAGAGCACTGAGCACCCAGCACCCTGAGCACCGAGCACCCAGCACCCTGAGTACTGAGCAGCGAGCACCCTGAGTACTGAGCACCCAGCACCCTGAGTACTGAGCACCCAGCACCCTGAGTACTGAGCACCGAGCACCCCGAGTACTGAGCACCCAGCACCCTGAGCACTCAGCACCCAGCACCCTGAGTACTGAGCTCCCAGCACCCCGAGCCCTGAGCACCCAGCAACCTGAGTACTGAGCACCCTGAGTTCTGAGCACCGATCACCCTGAGCACTGAGCACCCAGCACCCTGAGTATTGAGCACCCAGCACCCTGAGCACTGAGCACCCAGCACCCTGAGCACTGAGCACGCAGCACCCCGAGCACTGAGCACCCAGCACCCTGAGTACTGAGCACCCAGCACCCTGAGTACTGAGCACCCAGCACCCTGAGTACTGAGCACCCAGCACCCTGAGCACTGAGCACCCAGCACCCTGAGTACTGAGCACCCAGCACCCTGAGTACTGAGCAACCAGCACCCTGAGCACTGAGCACCCAGCACCCTGAGCACTAAGCACTGAGCACCCAGCACCCCGAGCACTGAGCACCCAGCACCCCGAGCACTGAGCACCCAGCACCCTGAGCACTGAGCACCCAGCACCCTGTGCACTGAGCACCCAGCACCCTGAGTACTGAGCACCCAGCACCCTGAGTACTGAGCACCCAGCACCCTGAGTACTGATCACCCAGCACGCTGAGTACTGAGCACCCAGCACCCCGAGCACTGAGCACCCAGCACCCTGAGTACTGAGCACTGAGCAACCAGCACCCCGAGCACGGAGCACCCAGGACCCCAAGCACTGAGTACTGAGCACCCAGCACCCTGAGTACTGAGCAATGAGCTCCCCGAGCACTGAGCACCCAGCACACTGAGAACTGAGCACCCAGCACCCTGAGCACTGAGCACCCAGCACCCTGAGTACTGAGCACCCAGCACGCTGAGTACAGAGCACCCAGCACCCCGAGCACTGAGCACCCAGCACCCTGAGTACTGAGCACTGAGCACCCAGCACCCCGAGCACTGAGCACCCAGCACCCTGAGCACTGAGCACCCAGCACCCTGAGCACTGAGCACCCAGCACACTGAGTACTGAGCACTGATCACCCTGAGCACTGAGCACCCAGCACCCTGAGGACAGAGTACCCAGCACCCTGAGCACTGAGCACCCAGCACCCTGAGTACTGAGCACTGATCACCCTGAGCACTGAGCACACAGCACCCCGAGCACTGAGCACCCAGCACCCTGAGTACTGAGCAGCCAGCACCCTGAGCACTGAGCACCCAGCACCCTGAGTACTGAGCACCCAGCACCCTGAGTACTGAGCACCCAGCACCCTGGGCACTGAGCACCCAACACCCTGAGTACTGAGCACCGAGCACCCTGATTACTGAGCACCCAGCACCCTGGGTACTGAGCACCCAGCACCCTGAGCACTGAGCACCCAGCACCCTGAGCACTGAGCACCCAGCACCCTGAGTACTGAGCACCCAGCACCCTGAGTACTGAACACCCAGCACCCTGAGCACTGAGCACTGAGCACCCAGCACCCTGAGCACTGAGCACCCAGCACCCTGAGCACGGAGCACCCCGAGGACTGAGCACCCAGCACCCTGAGCACTGAGCACCCAGCACCTTGAGTACTGAGCACCGAGCACCTCGAGCACTGAGCACCATGAGTACTGAGCACCCAGCACCCCGATCACTGAGCACCCTGCACCCTGAGCACTGAGCACCCAGCACCCTGAGCACCCAGCACCCTGAGTACTGAGCACCCAGCACCCCGAGCACTGAGCAACCAGCACGGTGAGCACGGAGCACCCCGAGGACTGAGCACCCAGCACCTTGAGTACTGAGCACCGAGCACCTCGAGCACTAAGCACCCAGCACCCTGAGTACTGAGCACCCAGCACCATGAGCACTGAGCACCCAGCACCCTGAGCACTGAGCACCCAGCACCCCGAGCACTGAGCACCCAGCACCCTGAGTACTGAGCACCCAACACCCAGAGTACTGAGCACCCAGCACCCTGAGCACTGAGCACCCAGCAACCTGAGTACTGAGCACCCAGCACCCTGAGTACTGAACACCCAGCACCCTGAGCACTGAGCACTGAGCACCCTGAGCACTGAGTTCTGAGCACTGAGCACCCTGAGCACTGAGCACCCAGCACCCCGAGTACTGATCACCCAGCATCCCGAGCGCTGAGCACCCAGCGCCCCGAGCACTGAGCACCCAGCACCCCGAGCACTGAGCACTGAGCACCCTGAGCACTGAGCACCCAGCACCCCGAGTACTGAGCACTGAGCACCCTGAGTACTGAGCACCAAGCACCCTGAGTACTGAGCACTGAGCACCCTGAATACTGAGCACCCAGCACCCTGAGCACTGAGCACCCAGCACCCTGAGTACTGAGCACCGAGCACCCTGAGTACTGAGCACCCAGCACCCTGATCACTGAGCACGGAGCACCCCGAGGACTGAGCACCCAGCACCCTGAGCACTGAGCACCCAGCACCTTGAGTACTGAGCACAGAGCACCCCGAGCACTGAGCACCCAGCACCCTGAGTATTGAGCACCCAGCACCCTGAGCACTGAGCACCCAGCACCCTGAGCACTGAGCACGCAGCACCCCGAGCACTGAGCACCCAGCACCCTGAGTACTGAGCACCCAGCACCCTGAGTACTGAGCACCCAGCACCTTGAGTACTGAGCACCCAGCACCCTGAGCACTGAGCACCCAGCACCCTGAGTACTGAGCACCCAGCACC
Organism: Microtus oregoni; assembly: GCF_018167655.1. Lineage (NCBI taxonomy): Eukaryota > Metazoa > Chordata > Mammalia > Rodentia > Cricetidae > Microtus > Microtus oregoni. The sequence goes on from NW_024543152.1 coordinate 24,146, forward strand.
CTGAGTACTGAGCAACCAGCACCCTGAGCACTGAGCACCCAGCACCCTGAGCACTGAGCACTGAGCACCCAGTACCCCGAGCACTGAACACCCAGCACCCCGAGCACTGAGCACCCAGCACAATGAGCACTGAGCACCCAGCACCCTGAGCACTGAGCACCCAGGACCCTGAGTACTGAGCACCCAGCACCCTGAGTACTGAGCACCCAGCACCGTGAGAACTGAGCACTCAGCACCCTGAGTACTGAGCACCGAGCACCCCGAGCACTGAGCACCCAGCACCCTGAGCACTGAGCACCCTGAGGACTGAGCACCCAGCACCCTGAGCACTGAGCACCGATCACCCTGAGCACTGAGCACCCAGCACCCCGAGAACTGAGCACCCAACACCCTGAGTACTGAGCACCCAGCACCCCGAGCACTGAGCACCCGGCACCCTGAGTACTGAGCACCCTGAGTACTGAGCACTGAGCACCCAGCACCCTGAGGACTGAGTACCCAGCACCCTGAGCACTGAGCACCCAGCACCCTGAGTACTGAGCACTGATCACCCTGAGCACTGAGCACCCAGCACCCCGAGCACTGAGCACCCAGCACCCTGAGAACTTAGCAGCCAGCACCCTGAGCACTGAGCACCCAGCACCCTGAGTACTGAGCACCAAGCACCCTGAGTACTGAGCACCCAGCACCCTGGGCACTGAGCACCCAGCACCCTGAGTACTGAGCACCGAGCACCCTGAGTACTGAGCACCCATCACCCTGAGTACTGAGCACCCAGCACCCTGAGCACTGAGCACCCAGCACCCTGAGCACTGAGCACCCAGCACCCTGAGTACTGAGCACCCAGCACCCTGAGTACTGAACACCCAGCACCCTGAGCACTGAGCACTGAGCACCCAGCACCCTGAGCACTGAGCACTGAGCACCCAGCACCCTGAGCACTGAGCACCCAGCACCCCGAGCACTGAGCACCCAGCACCCTGAGCACCCAGCACCCTGAGCACTGAGCACCATGAGCACTGAGCACTGAGCACCCAGCACGCTGAGTACTGAGCACTGAGCACACAGCACCCTGAGTACTGAGCACCAGGCACCCCGAGCACTGAGTACCCAGCGCCCCGAGCACTGAGCACCCAGCACCCCGAGCACTGAGCACCCAGCACCCTGAGTACTGAGCAACCAGCACCCTGAGCACTGAGCACCCAGCACCCTGAGCACTGAGCGCTGAGCACCCAGCACCCCGAGCACTGAGCACCCAGCACCCCGAGCACTGAGCACCCAGCACCCTGAGCACTGAGCACCCAGCACCCTGTGCACTGAGCACCCAGCACCCTGAGTACTGAGCACCCAGCACCCTGAGTACTGAGCACCCAGCACCCTGAGTACTGAGCACCCAGCATGCTGAGTACTGAGCACCCAGCACCCCGAGCACTGAGGACCCAGCACCCTGAGTACTGAGCACTGAGCAACCAGCACCCCGAGCACGGAGCACCCAGGACCCCAAGCACTGAGTACAGAGCACCCAGCACCCTGAGTACTGAGCACCGAGCTCCCCGAGCACTGAGCACCCAGCACACTGAGCACTGAGCACCCAGCACCCTGAGCACTGAGCACCCAGCACCCTGAGTACTGAGCACCCAGCACGCTGAGTACTGAGCACCCAGCACCCCGAGCACTGAGCACCCAGCACCCTGAGTACTGAGCACTGAGCACCCAGCACCCTGAGCACTGAGCAACCAGCACCCTGTGCACTGAGAATCCAGCACCCTGAGTACTGAGCACCCAGCACCCTGAGTACTGAGCAACCAGCACCGTGAGAACTGAGCACTCAGCACCCTGAGTACTGAGCACCGAGCACCCTGAGCACTGAGCACCCAGCACCCTGAGCACTGAGCACCCTGAGGACTGAGCACCCAGCACCCTGAGCACTGAGCACCGATCACCCTGAGCACTGAGCACCCAGCACCCCGAGCACTGAGCACCCAGCACCCTGAGTACTGAGCACCCAGCACCCCGAGTACTGAGCACCCAGCACCCTGAGTACTGAGCACCCAGCACCCTGAGCACTGAGCACCCGGCACCCTGAGTACTGAGCACCATGAGTACTGAGCACTGAGCACCCAGCACCCTGAGGACAGAGTACCCAGCACCCTGAGCACTGAGCACCCAGCACCCTGAGTACTGAGCACTGATCACCCTGAGCACTGAGCACCCAGCACCCCGAGCACTGAGCACCCAGCACCCTGAGTACTGAGCATCCAGCACCCTGAGCACTGAGCACCCAGCACCCTGAGTACTGAGCACCCAGCACCCTGAGTACTGAGCACCCAGCACCCTGGGCACTGAGCACCCAGCACCCTGAGTACTGAGCACCGAGCACCCTGAGTACTGAGCACCCAGCACCCTGAGTACTGAGCACCCAGCACCCTGAGCACTGAGCACCCAGCACCCTGAGCACTGAGCACCCAGCACCCTGAGTACTGAGCACCCAGCACCCTGAGTACTGAACAACCAGCACCCTGAGCACTGAGCACTGAGCACCCAGCACCCTGAGCACTGAGTACCCAGCACCCTGAGCACGGAGCACCCCGAGGACTGAGCACCCAGCACCCTGAGCACTGAGCACCCAGCACCTTGAGTACTGAGCACCGTGCACCTCGAGCACTGAGCACCCTGAGTACTGAGCACCCAGCACCCCGATCACTGAGCACCCTGCACCCTGAGCACTGAGCACCCAGCACCCTGAGCACTGAGCACCCAGCACCCTGAGTACTGAGCACCCAGCACGCTGAGTACTGAGCACCCAGCACCCCGAGCAGTGAGCAACCAGCACCGTGAGCACGGAGCACCCCGAGGACTGAGCACCCAGCACCTTGAGTACTGAGCACCGAGCACCTCGAGCACTAAGCACCCAGCACACTGAGTACTGAGCACCCAGCACCCTGAGCACTGAGCACCCAGCACCCTGAGCACTGAGCACCCAGCAACCTGAGTACTGAGCACTCAGCACCCTGAGTACTGAACACCCAGCACCCTGAGCACTGAGCACTGAGCACCCTGAGCACTGAGTACTGAGCACTGAGCACCCTGAGCACTGAGCACCCAGCACCCCGAGTACTGAGCACCCAGCACCCCGAGCACTGAGCACCCAGCGCCCCGAGCACTGAGCACCCAGCACCCCGAGCACTGAGCACTGAGCACCCTGAGCACTGAGCACCCAGCACCCCGAGTACTGAGCACTGAGCACCTTGAGTACTGAGCACCAAGCACCCCGAGTACTGAGCACTGAGCACCCTGAATACTGAGCACCCAACACCCTGAGTACTGAGCACCGAGCACCCTGAGTACTGAGCACCCAGCACCCTGGGTACTGAGCACCCAGCACCCTGAGTACTGAGCACCCAGCACCCTGGGCACTGAGCACCCAGCACCCTGAGTACTGAGCACCGAGCACCCTGAGTACTGAGCACCCATCACCCTGAGTACTGAGCACCCAGCACCCTGAGCACTGAGCACCCAGCACCCTGAGCACTGAGCACCCAGCACCCTGAGTACTGAGCACCCAGCACCCTGAGTACTGAACACCCAGCACCCTGAGCACTGAGCACTGAGCACCCAGCACCCTGAGCACTGAGCACTGAGCACCCAGCACCCTGAGCACTGAGCACCCAGCACCCCGAGCACTGAGCACCCAGCACCCTGAGCACCCAGCACCCTGAGCACTGAGCACCATGAGCACTGAGCACTGAGCACCCAGCACGCTGAGTACTGAGCACTGAGCACACAGCACCCTGAGTACTGAGCACCAGGCACCCCGAGCACTGAGTACCCAGCGCCCCGAGCACTGAGCACCCAGCACCCCGAGCACTGAGCACCCAGCACCCTGAGTACTGAGCAACCAGCACCCTGAGCACTGAGCACCCAGCACCCTGAGCACTGAGCGCTGAGCACCCAGCACCCCGAGCACTGAGCACCCAGCACCCCGAGCACTGAGCACCCAGCACCCTGAGCACTGAGCACCCAGCACCCTGTGCACTGAGCACCCAGCACCCTGAGTACTGAGCACCCAGCACCCTGAGTACTGAGCACCCAGCACCCTGAGTACTGAGCACCCAGCATGCTGAGTACTGAGCACCCAGCACCCCGAGCACTGAGGACCCAGCACCCTGAGTACTGAGCACTGAGCAACCAGCACCCCGAGCACGGAGCACCCAGGACCCCAAGCACTGAGTACAGAGCACCCAGCACCCTGAGTACTGAGCACCGAGCTCCCCGAGCACTGAGCACCCAGCACACTGAGCACTGAGCACCCAGCACCCTGAGCACTGAGCACCCAGCACCCTGAGTACTGAGCACCCAGCACGCTGAGTACTGAGCACCCAGCACCCCGAGCACTGAGCACCCAGCACCCTGAGTACTGAGCACTGAGCACCCAGCACCCTGAGCACTGAGCAACCAGCACCCTGTGCACTGAGAATCCAGCACCCTGAGTACTGAGCACCCAGCACCCTGAGTACTGAGCAACCAGCACCGTGAGAACTGAGCACTCAGCACCCTGAGTACTGAGCACCGAGCACCCTGAGCACTGAGCACCCAGCACCCTGAGCACTGAGCACCCTGAGGACTGAGCACCCAGCACCCTGAGCACTGAGCACCGATCACCCTGAGCACTGAGCACCCAGCACCCCGAGCACTGAGCACCCAGCACCCTGAGTACTGAGCACCCAGCACCCCGAGTACTGAGCACCCAGCACCCTGAGTACTGAGCACCCAGCACCCTGAGCACTGAGCACCCGGCACCCTGAGTACTGAGCACCATGAGTACTGAGCACTGAGCACCCAGCACCCTGAGGACAGAGTACCCAGCACCCTGAGCACTGAGCACCCAGCACCCTGAGTACTGAGCACTGATCACCCTGAGCACTGAGCACCCAGCACCCCGAGCACTGAGCACCCAGCACCCTGAGTACTGAGCATCCAGCACCCTGAGCACTGAGCACCCAGCACCCTGAGTACTGAGCACCCAGCACCCTGAGTACTGAGCACCCAGCACCCTGGGCACTGAGCACCCAGCACCCTGAGTACTGAGCACCGAGCACCCTGAGTACTGAGCACCCAGCACCCTGAGTACTGAGCACCCAGCACCCTGAGCACTGAGCACCCAGCACCCTGAGCACTGAGCACCCAGCACCCTGAGTACTGAGCACCCAGCACCCTGAGTACTGAACAACCAGCACCCTGAGCACTGAGCACTGAGCACCCAGCACCCTGAGCACTGAGTACCCAGCACCCTGAGCACGGAGCACCCCGAGGACTGAGCACCCAGCACCCTGAGCACTGAGCACCCAGCACCTTGAGTACTGAGCACCGTGCACCTCGAGCACTGAGCACCCTGAGTACTGAGCACCCAGCACCCCGATCACTGAGCACCCTGCACCCTGAGCACTGAGCACCCAGCACCCTGAGCACTGAGCACCCAGCACCCTGAGTACTGAGCACCCAGCACGCTGAGTACTGAGCACCCAGCACCCCGAGCAGTGAGCAACCAGCACCGTGAGCACGGAGCACCCCGAGGACTGAGCACCCAGCACCTTGAGTACTGAGCACCGAGCACCTCGAGCACTAAGCACCCAGCACACTGAGTACTGAGCACCCAGCACCCTGAGCACTGAGCACCCAGCACCCTGAGCACTGAGCACCCAGCAACCTGAGTACTGAGCACTCAGCACCCTGAGTACTGAACACCCAGCACCCTGAGCACTGAGCACTGAGCACCCTGAGCACTGAGTACTGAGCACTGAGCACCCTGAGCACTGAGCACCCAGCACCCCGAGTACTGAGCACCCAGCACCCCGAGCACTGAGCACCCAGCGCCCCGAGCACTGAGCACCCAGCACCCCGAGCACTGAGCACTGAGCACCCTGAGCACTGAGCACCCAGCACCCCGAGTACTGAGCACTGAGCACCTTGAGTACTGAGCACCAAGCACCCCGAGTACTGAGCACTGAGCACCCTGAATACTGAGCACCCAGCACCCTGAGCACTGAGCACCCAGCACCCTGAGTACTCAGCACTGAGAACCCAGCACCCCGAGGACTGAGCACCCAGCACCCTGAGTACTGAGCACCGAGCACCCTGAGTACTGAGCACCCAGCACCCTGCTCACTGAGCACGGAGCACCCCGAGGTACTGAGCACCCAGCACAATGAGCACTGAGCACCCAGCACCCTGAGGACTGAGTACCCAGCACCCTGAGCACTGAGCACCCAGCACCCTGAGTACTGAGCACTGATCACCCTGAGCACTGAGCACCCAGCACCCCGAGCACTGAGCACCCAGCACCCTGAGTACTGAGCACCCAGCACCCTGGGCACTGAGCACCCAGCACCCTGAGTACTGAGCACCGAGCACCCTGAGTACTGAGCACCCATCACACTGAGTACTGAGCACCCAGCACCCTGAGCACTGAGCACCCAGCACCCTGAGCACTGAGCACCCAGCACCCTGAGTACTGAGCACCCAGCACCCTGAGTACTGAACACCCAGCACCCTGAGCACTGAGCACTGAGCACCCAGCACCCTGAGCACTGAGCACTGAGCACCCAGCACCCTGAGCACTGAGCACCCAGCACCCCGAGCACTGAGCACCCAGCACCCTGAGCACCCAGCACCCTGAGCACTGAGCACCATGAGCACTGAGCACTGAGCACCCAGCACGCTGAGTACTGACCACTGAGCACACAGCACCCTGAGTACTGAGCACCCAGCACCCCGAGCACTGAGTACCCAGCGCCCCGAGCACTGAGCACCCAGCACCCCGAGCACTGAGCACCCAGCACCCTGAGTACTGAGCAACCAGCACCCTGAGCACTGAGCACCCAGCATCCTGAGCACTGAGCGCTGAGCACCCAGCACCCCGAGCACTGAGCACCCAGCACCCCGAGCACTGAGCACCCAGCACCCTGAGCACTGAGCACCCAGCACCCTGTGCACTGAGCACCCAGCACCCTGAGTACTGAGCACCCAGCACCCTGAGTACTGAGCACCCAGCACCCTGAGTACTGAGCACCCAGCACGCTGAGTACTGAGCACCCAGCACCCCGAGCACTGAGGACCCAGCACCCTGAGTACTGAGCACTGAGCAACCAGCACCCCGAGCACGGAGCACCCAGGACCCCAAGCACTGAGTACAGAGCACCCAGCACCCTGAGTACTGAGCACCGAGCTCCCCGAGCACTGAGCACCCAGCACACTGAGCACTGAGCACCCAGCACCCTGAGCACTGAGCACCCAGCACCCTGAGTACTGAGCACCCAGCACGCTGAGTACTGAGCACCCAGCACCCCGAGCACTGAGCACCCAGCACCCTGAGTACTGAGCACTGAGCACCCAGCACCCCGAGAACTGAGCACCCAGCACCCTGTGCACTGAGCATCCAGCACCCTGAGTACTGAGCACCCAGCACCCTGAGTACTGAGCACCCAGCATCGTGAGAACTGAGCACTCAGCACCCTGAGTACTGAGCACCGAGCACCCCGAGCACTGAGCACCCAGCACCCTGAGCACTGAGCACCCTGAGGACTGAGCACCCAGCACCCTGAGCACTGAGCACCGATCACCCTGAGCACTGAGCACCCAGCACCCCGAGCACTGAGCACCCAGCACCCTGAGTACTGAGCACCCAGCACCCCGAGTACTGAGCACCCAGCACCCTGAGTACTGAGCACCCAGCACCCCGAGCACTGAGCACCCGGCACCCTGAGTACTGAGCACCATGAGTACTGAGCACTGAGCACCCAGCACCCTGAGGACAGAGTACCCAGCACCCTGAGCACTGAGCACCCAGCACCCTGAGTACTGAGCACTGATCACCCTGAGCACTGAGCACCCAGCACCCCGAGCACTGAGCACCCAGCACCCTGAGTACTGAGCATCCAGCACCCTGAGCACTGAGCACCCAGCACCCTGAGTACTGAGCACCCAGCACCCTGAGTACTGAGCACCCAGCACCCTGGGCACTGAGCACCCAGCACCCTGAGTACTGAGCACCGAGCACCCTGAGTACTGAGCACCCAGCACCCTGAGTACTGAGCACCCAGGACCCTGAGCACTGAGCACCCAGCACCCTGAGCACTGAGCACCCAGCACCCTGAGTACTAAGCACCCAGCACCCTGAGTACTGAACACCCAGCACCCTGAGCACTGAGCACTGAGCACCCAGCACCCTGAGCACTGAGCACCCAGCACCCTGAGCACGGAGCACCCCGAGGACTGAGCACCCAGCACCCTGAGCACTGAGCACCCAGCACCTTGAGTACTGAGCACCGTGCACCTCGAGCACTGAGCACCCTGAGTACTGAGCACCCAGCACCCCGATCACTGAGCACCCTGCACCCTGAGCACTGAGCACCCAGCACCCTGAGCACTGAGCACCCAGCACCCTGAGTACTGAGCACCCAGCACGCTGAGTACTGAGCACCCAGCACCCCGAGCAGTGAGCAACCAGCACCGTGAGCACGGAGCACCCCGAGGACTGAGCACCCAGCACCTTGAGTACTGAGCACCGAGCACCTCGAGCACTAAGCACCCAGCACCCTGAGTACTGAGCACCCAGCACCCTGAGCACTGAGCACCCAGCACCCTGAGCACTGAGCACCCAGCAACCTGAGTACTGAGCACTCAGCACCCTGAGTACTGAAGACCCAGCACCCTGAGCACTGAGCACTGAGCACCCTGAGCACTGAGTACTGAGCACTGAGCACCCTGAACACTGAGCACCCAGCACCCCGAGTACTGAGCACCCAGCACCCCGAGCACTGAGCACCCAGCGCCCCGAGCACTGAGCACCCAGCACCCCGAGCACTGAGCACTGAGCACCCTGAGCACTGAGCACCCAGCACCCCGAGTACTGAGCACTGAGCACCTTGAGTACTGAGCACCAAGCACCCCGAGTACTGAGCACTGAGCACCCTGAATACTGAGCACCCAGCACCCTGAGCACTGAGCACCCAGCACCTTGAGTACTGAGCACCGAGCACCCCGAGCACTGAGCACCCAGCACGCTGAGTACTGAGCACCCAGCACCCCGAGCACTGAGCACCCAGCACCCTGAGTACTGAGCACTGAGCACCCAGCACCCCGAGCACTGAGCACCCAGCACCCCGAGCACTGAGCACCCAGCACCCTGAGTACTGAGCACCCAGCACCCTGAGTAGTGAGCACCCAGCACCGTGAGAACTGAGCACTCAGCTCCCTGAGTACTGAGCACCGAGCACCCCGAGCACTGAGCACCCAGCACCCTGAGCACTGAGCACCCTGAGGACAGAGTACCCAGCACCCTGAGCACTGAGCACCCAGCACACTGAGTACTGAGCACTGATCACCCTGAGGACTGAGCACCCAGCACCCTGAGGACAGAGTACCCAGCACCCTGAGCACTGAGCACCCAGCACCCTGAGTACTGAGCACTGATCACCCTGAGCACTGAGCACACAGCACCCCGAGCACTGAGCACCCAGCACCCTGAGTACTGAGCAGCCAGCACCCTGAGCACTGAGCACCCAGCACCCTGAGTACTGAGCACCCAGCACCCTGAGTACTGAGCACCCAGCACCCTGGGCACTGAGCACCCAACACCCTGAGTACTGAGCACCGAGCACCCTGAGTACTGAGCACCCAGCACCCTGGGTACTGAGCACCCAGCACCCTGAGCACTGAGCACGCAGCACCCTGAGCACTGAGCACCCAGCACCCTGAGTACTGAGCACCCAGCACCCTGAGTACTGAACACCCAGCACCCTGAGCACTGAGCACTGAGCACCCAGCACCCCGAGTACTGAGCACCCAGCACCCTGAGTACTGAGCACCCAGCACCCCGAGCACTGAGCACCCGGCACCCTGAGTACTGAGCACCCTGAGTACTGAGCACTGAGCACCCAGCACCCTGAGGACTGAGTACCCAGCACCCTGAGCACTGAGCACCCAGCACCCTGAGTACTGAGCACTGAGCACCCAGCAACCCGAGCACTGAGCACCCAGCACCCTGTGTACTGAGCACTGAGCACCCTGAGTACTAAGCACGAAGCACCCTGAGTACTGAGCACCCTGGAACCTGAGCACTGAGCACCCATCACCCCGATCACTGAGCACCCAGCACCCTGAGCACTGAGCACCCAGCACCCTGAGCACCGAGCACCCAGCACCCTGAGTACTGAGCAGCGAGCACCCTGAGTACTGAGCACCCAGCACCCTGAGTACTGAGCACCCAGCACCCTGAGTACTGAGCACCGAGCACCCCGAGTACTGAGCACCCAGCACACTGAGCACTCAGCACCCAGCACCCTGAGTACTGAGCTCCCAGCACCCCGAGCCCTGAGCACCCAGCAACCTGAGTACTGAGCACCCTGAGTTCTGAGCACCGATCACCCTGAGCACTGAGCACCCAGCACCCTGGGTATTGAGCACCCAGCACCCTGAGCACTGAGCACCCAGCACCCTGAGCACTGAGCACGCAGCACCCCGAGCACTGAGCACCCAGCACCCTGAGTACTGAGCACCCAGCACCCTGAGTACTGAGCACCCAGCACCCTGAGCACTGAGCACCCAGCACCCTGAGTACTGAGCACCCAGCACCCTGAGTACTGAGCAACCAGCACCCTGAGCACTGAGCACCCAGCACCCTGAGCACTAAGCACTGAGCACCCAGCACCCCGAGCACTGAGGACCCAGCACCCCGAGCACTGAGCACCCAGCACCCTGAGCACTGAGCACCCAGCACCCTGTGCACTGAGCACCCAGCACCCTGAGTACTGAGCACCCAGCACCCTGAGTACTGAGCACCCAGCACCCTGAGTACTGAGCACCCAGCACGCTGAGTACTGAGCACCCAGCACCCCGAGCACTGAGCACCCAGCACCCTGAGTACTGAGCACTGAGCAACCAGCACCCCGAGCACGGAGCACCCAGGACCCCAAGCACTGAGTACTGAGCACCCAGCAACCTGAGTACTGAGCAATGAGCTCCCCGAGCACTGAGCACCCAGCACACTGAGAACTGAGCACCCAGCACCCTGAGCACTGAGCACCCAGCACCCTGAGTACTGAGCACCCAGCACGCTGAGTACTGAGCACCCAGCACCCCGAGCACTGAGCACCCAGCACCCTGAGTACTGAGCACTGAGCACCCAGCAGCCCGAGCACTGAGCACCCAGCACCCTGTGCACTGAGCACCCAGCACCCTGAGTACTGAGCACCCAGCACCCTGAGTAGTGAGCACCCAGCACCGTGAGAACTGAGCACTCAGCTCCCTGAGTACTGAGCACCGAGCACCCCGAGCACTGAGCACCCAGCACCCTGAGCACTGAGCACCCTGAGGACAGAGTACCCAGCACCCTGAGCACTGAGCACCCAGCACACTGAGTACTGAGCACTGATCACCCTGAGCACTGAGCACCCAGCACCCTGAGGACAGAGTACCCAGCACCCTGAGCACTGAGCACCCAGCACCCTGAGTACTGAGCACTGATCACCCTGAGCACTGAGCACACAGCACCCCGAGCACTGAGCACCCAGCACCCTGAGTACTGAGCAGCCAGCACCCTGAGCACTGAGCACCCAGCACCCTGAGTACTGAGCACCCAGCACCCTGAGTACTGAGCACCCAGCACCCTGGGCACTGAGCACCCAACACCCTGAGTACTGAGCACCGAGCACCCTGAGTACTGAGCACCCAGCACCCTGGGTACTGAGCACCCAGCACCCTGAGCACTGAGCACCCAGCACCCTGAGCACTGAGCACCCAGCACCCTGAGTACTGAGCACCCAGCACCCTGAGTACTGAACACCCAGCACCCTGAGCACTGAGCACTGAGCACCCAGCACCCTGAGCACTGAGCACCCAGCACCCTGAGCACGGAGCACCCCGAGGACTGAGCACCCAGCACCCTGAGCACTGAGCACCCAGCACCTTGAGTACTGAGCACCGAGCACCTCGAGCACTGAGCACCATGAGTACTGAGCACCCAGCACCCCGATCACTGAGCACCCTGCACCCTGAGCACCCAGCACCCTGAGTACTGAGCACCCAGCACGCTGAGTACTGAGCACCCAGCACCCCGAGCACTGAGCAACCAGCACCGTGAGCACGGAGCACCCCGAGGACTGAGCACCCAGCACCTTGAGTACTGAGCACCGAGCACCTCGAGCACTAAGCACCCAGCACCCTGAGTACTGAGCACCCAGCACCATGAGCACTGAGCACCCAGCACCCTGAGTACTGAGCACCCAGCACACTGAGCACTGAGCACCCAGCACCCTGAGTACTGAGCACCCAGCACCCCGATCACCGAGCACCCAGCACCCCGAGAATGAGCACACAGCACCCTGAGTACTGAGCACCCAGCACCCTGAGTACTGAGCACAAAGCACCCAGAGCACTGAGCAACCAGCACCCCGAGCACGGAGCACCCAGGACCCCGAGCACTGAGTACTGAGCACCCAGCACCCTGAGTACTGAGCACCGAGCTCCCCGAGCACTGAGCACCCACCACCCTGAGTACTGAGCACCCAGCAACCTGAGCACTGAGCACAATGCACGCTGAGTACTGAGCACCCTGAGTACTGAGCAGCGAGCACCCTGAGTACTGAGCACCCAGCACCCGGAGTACTGAGCACCCAGCACCCTGAGTACTGAGCACCCAGCACCCTGAGTACTGAGCACCGAGCACCCCGAGTACTGAGCACCCAGCACCCTGAGAACTCAGCACCCAGCACCCCGAGCACTGAGCACCCAGCACCCTGAGTACTGAGCTCCCAGTACCCCGAGCACTGAGCACCCAGCACCCTGAGTAATGAGCACCCTGAGTACTGAGCACCCAGCACCCTGAGTACTGAGCACCCAGCACCCTGAGCACTGAGCACCCAGCACCCTGAGCACTGAGCACCCAGCACCCTGAGTACTGAGCACCCCGCACCCTGAGTACTGAACACCCAGCACCCTGAGCACTGAGCACTGAGCACCCAGCACCCTGAGCACTGAGCACCCAGCACCCTGAGCACGGAGCACCCCGAGGACTGAGCACCCAGCACCCTGAGCACTGAGCACCCAGCACCTTGAGTACTGAGCACCGAGCACCTCGAGCACTAAGCACCCAGCACCCTGAGTACTGAGCACCCAGCACCCTGAGCACTGAGCACCCAGCACCCTGTGCACTGAGCACCCAGCACCCCGAGCACTGAGCACCCAGCACCCTGAGTACTGAGCACCCAACACCCAGAGTACTGAGCACCCAGCACCCTGAACACTGAGCACCCAGCAACCTGAGTACTGAGCACCCAGCACCCTGAGTACTGAACACCCAGCACCCTGAGCACTGAGCACTGAGCACCCTGAGCACTGAGTACTGAGCACTGAGCACCCTGAGCACTGAGCACCCAGCACCCCGAGTACTGAGGACCCAGTACCCCGAGCACTGAGCACCCAGCGCCCCGAGCACTGAGCACCCAGCAACCCGAGCACTGAGCACTGAGCACCCTGAGCACTGAGCACCCAGCACCCCGAGTACTGAGCACTGAGCACCCTGAGTACTGAGCACCAAGCACCCCGAGTACTGAGCACTGAGCACCCTGAATACTGAGCACCCAGCAACCTGAGCACTGAGCACCCAGCACCCTGAGTACTGAGCACTGAGAACCCAGCACCCCGAGCACTGAGCACCCACCACCCTGAGTACTGAGCACCGAGCACCCTGAGTACTGAGCACCAAGCACCCTGATCACTGAGCATGGAGCACCCCGCGGACTGAGCACCCAGCACCCTGAGCACTGAGCATCCAGCACCTTGAGTACTGAGCACCGAGCACCCCGAGCACTGAACACCCAGCACCCTGAGTATTGAGCACCCAGCACCCTGAGCACTGAGCACCCAGCACCCTGAGCACTGAGCACGCAGCACCCCGAGCACTGAGCACCCAGCACCCTGAGTACTGAGCACCCAGCACCCTGAGTACTGAGCACCAAGCACCCTGAGTACTGAGCACCCAGCACCCTGAGCACTGAGCACCCAGCACCCTGAGTACTGAGCACCCAGCACCCTGAGTACTGAGCAACCAGCACCCTGAGCACTGAGCACCCAGCACCCTGAGCACTGAGCACTGAGCACCCAGCACCCCGAGCACTGAGCACCCAGCACCCCGAGCACTGAGCACCCAGCACCCTGAGCACTGAGCACCCAGCACCCTGAGCACTGAGCACCCAGCACCCTGAGTACTGAGCACCCAGCACCCTGAGTACTGAGCACCCCGCACCGTGAGAACTGAGCACTCAGCACCCTGAGTACTGAGCAAAGAGCACCCCGAGAACTGAGCACCCAGCACCCTAAGCACTGAGCACCCTGAGGACTGAGCACCCAGCACCCTGAGCACTGAGCACCGATCACCCTGAGCACTGAGCACCCAGCACCCCGAGCACTGAGCACCCAGCACCCTGAGCACTGAGCACCCAGCACCCTGATTACGGAGCACCCCGACCACTGAGCACCCAGCACCCTGAGTACTGAGCCCCCAGCACCCTGAGTACTGAGCACCCAGCACCCCGAGCACTGAGCACCCAGCACCCCGAGAATGAGCACCCAGCACCCTGAGTACTGAGAACCGAGCACCCTGAGTACTGAGCACCCAGCACACTGAGTACTGAGCCCCCAGCACCCTGAGTACTGAGCACCCAGCACCCCGATCACTGAGCACCCAGCACCCCGAGAATGAGCACACAGCACCCTGAGTACTGAGCACCCAGCACCCTGAGTACTGAGCACAAAGCACCCAGAGCACTGAGCAACCAGTAGTCCGAGCACGGAGCACCCAGGACCCCGAGCACTGAGTACTGAGCACCCAGCACCCTGAGTACTGAGCACCGAGCTCCCCAAGCAATGAGCACCCACCACCCTGAGTACTGAGCACCCAGCAACCTGAGCACTGAGCACAATGCACGCTGAGTACTGAGCACCCTGAGTACTGAGCAACGAGGACCCTGAGCACTGAGCACCCAGCACCCCGAGCACTGAGCACCCAGCACCCTGAGAATGGGCACCCAGCACCCCGAGTACTGAGCACCCAGCACCCTGAGCACTGAGCACAAAGCATGCTGAGTACTGAGCACCCTGAGCACTGAGCACCCCGATCACTGAGCACCCAGCACCCTGAGGACTCAGCACCCATCACCCCGATCACTGAGCACCCAGCACCCTGAGCACTGAGCACCCAGCACCCTGAGCACTGAGCACCCAGCACCCAGAGCACTGAGCACCCAGCACCCTGCGCACTGAGCACCAAGCACCCTGATTACTGAGCAGCGAGCACCCTGAGTACTGAGCACCCAGCACCCTGAGTACTGAGCACCCAGCACCCTGAGTACTGAGCACCGAGCACCCCGAGTACTGAGCACCCAGCACCCTGAGAACTCAGCACCCAGCACCCTGAACACTGAGCACCCAGCACCCTGAGTACTGAGCTCCCAGTACCCCAAGCACTGAGCACCCAGCACCCTGAGAACTGAGCACCCTGAGTACTGAGCACCGATCACCCTGAGCACTGAGCACCCAGCACCCTGAGTATTGAGCATACAGCACCCTGAGCACTGAGCACCCAGCACCCTGAGCACTGAGCACGCAGCACCCCGAGCACTGAGCACCCAGCACCCTGAGTACTGAGCACCCAGCACCCTGATAACTGTGCACCCAGCACCCTGAGTACTGAGCACCCAGCACCCTGAGCACTGAGCACCCAGCACCCTGAGTACTGAGCACCCAGCACCCTGAGTACTGAGCAACCAGCACCCTGAGCACTGAGCACCCAGCACCCTGAGCACTGAGCACTGAGCACCCAGCACCCCGAGCACTGAGCACCCAGCACCCCGAGCACTGAGCACCAAGCACCCTGAGCACTGATCACCCAGCACCCTGAGCACTGAGCACCCAGCACCCTGAGTACTGAGCACCCAGCATCCTGAGTACTGAGCACCCAGCACCGTGAGAACTGAGCACTCAGCACCCTGAGTACTGAGCACCGAGCACCCCGAGCACTGAGCACCCAGCACCCTGAGCACTGAGCACCCTGAGGACTGAGCACCCAGCACACTGAGCACTGAGCACCGATCACCCTGAGCACTGAGCACCCAGCACCCCGAGCACTGAGCACCCAGCACCCTGAGTACTGAGCACCCAGCACCCCGAGCACTGAGCACCCGGCACCCTGAGTACTGAGCACCCTGAGTACTGAGCACTGAGCACCCAGCACCCTGAGGACTGAGTACCCAGCACCCTGAGCACTGAGCACCCAGCACCCTGAGTACTGAGCACTGATCACCCTGAGCACTGAGCACCCAGCACCCCGAGCACTGAGCACCCAGTACCCTGAGTACTGAGCAGCCAGCACCCTGAGCACTGGGCACCCAGCACCCTGAGTACTGAGCACCCAGCACCCTGAGTACTGAGCACCCAGCACCCTGGGCACTGAGCACCCAGCACCCTGAGTACTGAGCACCGAGCACCCTGAGTACTGAGCACCGAGCACCCTGAGTACTGAGCACCCAGCACCCTGAGCACTGAGCACCCAGCACCCTGGGCACTTAGCACCCAGCACCCTGAGTACTGAGCACCCAGCAACCTGAGTACTGAACACCCAGCACCCTGAGCACTGAGCACTGAGCACCCAGCACCCTGAGCACTGAGCACCCAGCACCCTGAGCACGGAGCACCCCGAGGACTGAGCACCCAGCACCCTGAGCACTGAGCACCCAGCACCTTGAGTAAGGAGCACCGAGCACCTCGAGCACTGAGCACCCTGAGTACTGAGCACCCAGCACCCCTATCACTGAGCACCCTGCACCCTGAGCAATGAGCACCCAGCACCCTGAGCACTGAGCACCCAGCATCCTGAGTACTGAGCACCCAGCACGCTGAGTACTGAGCACCCAGCACCTCGAGCACTGAGCAACCAGCACCCTGAGCACGGAGCACCCCGAGGACTGAGCACCCAGCACCTTGAGTACTGAGCACCGAGCACCTCGAGCACTCAGCACCCAGCACCCTGAATACTGAGCACCCAGCACCCTGAGCACTGAGCACCCAGCACCCTGAGCACTGAGCACCCAGCACCCCGAGCACTGAGCACCCAGCACCCTGAGTACTGAGCACCCAACACCCAGAGTACTGAGCACCCAGCACCCTGAGCACTGAGCACCCAGCAACCTGAGTACTGATCACCCAGCACCCTGAGTACTGAACACCCAGCACCCTGAGCACTGAGCACTGAGCACCCTGAGCACTGAGTACTGAGCACTGAGCACCCTGAGCACTGAGCACCCAGCACCCCGAGTACTGAGCACCCAGCACCCCGAGCACTGTGCACCCAGCGCCCCGAGCACTGAGCACCCAGCACCCCGAGCACTGAGCACCCTGAGCACTGAGCACCCAGCACCCCGAGTACTGAGCACTGAGCACCCTGAGCACTGAGCACCAAGCACCCCGAGTATTGAGCACTGAGCACCCTGAATACTGAGCACCCAGCATCCTGAGCACTGAGCACCCAGCACCCTGAGTACTGAGCACTGAGAACCCAGCACCCCGAGCACTGAGCACCCATCACCCTGAGTACTGAGCACCGAGCACCCTGAGTACTGAGCACCAAGCACCCTGATCACTGAGCACGGAGCACCCCGCGGACTGAGCACCCAGCACCCTGAGCACTGAGCACCCAGCACCTTGAGTACTGAGCACCGAGCACCCCGAGCACTGAACACCCAGCACCCTGAGTATTGAGCACCCAGCACCCTGAGCACTGAGCACCCAGCACCCTGAGCACTGAGCACGCAGCACCCCGAGCACTGAGCACCCAGCACCCTGAGTACTGAGCACCCAGCACCCTGAGTACTGAGCACCCAGCACCCTGAGTACTGAGCACCCAGCACCCTGAGCACTGAGCACCCAGCACCCTGAGTACTGAGCACCCAGCACCCTGAGTACTGAGCAACCAGCACCCTGAGCACTGAGAACCCAGCACCCTGAGCACTGAGCACTGAGCACCCAGCACCCCGAGCACTGAGCACCCAGCACCCCGAGCACTGAGCACCCAGCACCCTGAGCACTGAGCACCCAGCACCCAGAGCACTGAGCACCCAGCACCCTGAGTACTGAGCACCCAGCCCCCTGAGTACTGAGCACACAGCACCGTGAGAACTGAGCACTCAGCACCCTGAGTACTGAGCACCGAGCACCCCGAGCACTGAGCACCCAGCACCCTGAGCACTGAGCACCCTGAGGACTGAGCACCCAGCACCCTGAGCACTGAGCACCGATCACCCTGAGCACTGAGCACCCAGCACCCCGAGCACTGAGCACCCATCACCCTGAGCACTGAGCACCCAGCACCCTGAGCACGGAGCACCCCGACCACTGAGCACCCAGCACCCTGAGTACTGAGCCCCCTGCACCCTGAGTACTGAGCACCCAGCACCCCGAGAATGAGCACCCAGCACCCTGAGTACTGAGAACCGAGCACCCTGAGTACTGAGCACCCAGCACCCTGAGTACTGAGCCCCCAGCACCCTGAGTACTGAGCACCCAGCACCCCGATCACTGAGCACCCAGCGCCCCGAGAATGAGCACACAGCACCCTGAGTACTGAGCACCCAGCAACCTGAGTACTGAGCACTAAGCACCCAGAGCACTGAGCAACCAGCACCCCGAGCACGGAGCACCCAGGACCCCGAGCACTGAGTACTGAGCACCCAGCACCCTGAGTACTGAGCACCGAGCTCCCCGAGCACTGAGCACCCACCACCCTGAGTACTGAGCACCCAGCAACCTGAGCACTGAGCACAAAGCACGCTGAGTACTGAGCACCCTGAGTACTGAGCACCGAGGACCCTGAGCACTGAGCACCCAGCACCCCGAGCACTGAGCACCCAGCACCCCGAGAATGGGCACCCAGCACCCTGAGTACTGAGAACCGAGCACCCTGTGTACTGAGCACCCAGCACCCTGAGTACTGAGCACCCAGCACCAAGAGTACTGAGCAGCAAGGACCCCGAGCACTGAGCACCCAGCACCCTGAGCACTGAGCACCCAGCACCCTGAGCACTGAGCACCCATCACCCAGAGCACTGAGCACCCAGCACCCTGCGCACTGAGCACCCAGCACCCTGAGTACTGAGCAGCGAGCACCCTGAGTACTGAGCACCAAGCACCCTGAGTATTGAGCACCCAGCACCCTGAGTACTGAGCACCGAGCACCCCGAGTACTGAGCACCCAGCACCCTGAGAACTCAGCACTCAGCACCCCGAGCACTGAGCACCCAGCACCCTGAGTACTGAGCTCCCAGTACCCCGAGCACTGAGCACCCAGCACCCTGAGTACTGAGCACCCTGAGTACTGAGCACCGATCACCCTGAGCACTGAGCACCCAGCACCCTGAGTATTGAGCACCCAGCACCCTGAGCACTGAGCACCCAGCACCCTGAGCACTGAGCACGCAGCACCTCGAGCACTGAGTACCCAGCACCCTGAGTACTGAGCACCCAGCACCCTGAGTACTGTGCACCCAGCACCCTGAGTACTGAGCACCCAGCACCCTGAGCACTGAGCACCCAGCACACTGAGTACTGAGCACCGAACACCCATAGTACTGAGCAACCAGCACCCTTAGCACTGAGCACCCAGCACCCTGAGCACTGAGCACTGAGCACCCAGCACCCCGAGCACTGAGCACCCAGCACCCCGAGCACTGAGCACCCAGCACCCTGAGCACTGAGCAGCCAGCACCCTGAGCACTGAGCACCCAGCACCCTGAGTACTGAGCACCCAGCACCCTGAGTACTGAGCACCCAGCACCGTGAGAACTGAGCACTCAGCACCCTGAGTACTGAGCACCGAGCACCCTGAGCACTGAGCACCCAGCACCCTGACCACTGAGCACCCTGAGGACTGAGCACCCAGCACACTGAGCACTGAGCACCGATCACCCTGAGCACTGAGCACCCAGCACCCCGAGCACTGAGCACCCAGCACCCTGAGTACTGAGCACCCAGCAGCCCGAGCACTGAGCACCCGGCACCCTGAGTACTGAGCACCCTGAGTACTGAGCACTGAGCACCCAGCACCCTTCGGACTGAGTACCCAGCACCCTGAGCACTGAGCACCCAGCACCCTGAGTACTGAGCACTGATCACCCTGAGCACTGAGCACCCAGCACCCCGAGCACTGAGCACCCAGCACCCTGAGTACTGAGCACCCAGCACCCTGGGCACTGAGCACCCAGCACCCTGAGTACTGAGCACCGAGCACCCTGAGTACTGAGCACCCAGCACCCTGAGTACTGAGCACCCAGCACCCTGAGCACTGAGCACCCAGCATCCTGAGCACTGAGCACACAGCACCCTGAGTACTGAGCACCCAGCACGCTGAGTACTGAACACCCAGCACCCTGAACACTGAGCACTGAGCACCCAGCACCCTGAGCACTGAGCACCCAGCACCCTGAGCATGGAGCACCCCGAGGACTGAGCACCCAGCACCATGAGCACTGAGCACCCAGCACCTTGAGTACTGAGCACCGAGCACCTCGAGCACTGAGCACCCTGAGTACTGAGCACCCAGCACCCCTATCACTGAGCACCCTGCACCCTGAGCACTGAGCACCCAGCACCCTGAGCACTGAGCACCCAGCACCCTGAGTACTGAGCACCCAGCACGCTGAGTACTGAGCACCCAGCACCTCGAGCCCTGAGCAACCAGCACCCTGAGCACGGTGCACCCCGAGGACTGAGCACCCAGCACCTTGAGTACTGAGCACCGAGCACCTCGAGCACTAAGCACCCAGCACCCTGTGTACTGAGCACCCAGCACACTGAGCACTGAGCACCCAGCACCCTGAGTACTGAGCACCCAGCACCTCGAGCACTGAGCACCCAGCACCCTGAGTACTGAGCACCCAACACCCAGAGTACTGAGCACCCAGCACCCTGAGCACTGAGCACCCAGCAACCTGTGTACTGAGCACCCAGCACCCTGAGTACTGAACACCCAGCACACTGAGCACTGAGCACTGAGCACCCTGAGCACTGAGTACTGAGCACTGAGCACCCTGAGCACTGAGCACCCAGCACCCCGAGTACTGAGCACCCAGCACACTGAGCACTGAGCACCCAGCGCCCCGAGCACTGAGCACCCAGCACCCCGAGCACTGAGCACTGAGCACCCTGAGCACTGAGCACCCAGCACCCCGAGTACTGAGCACTGAGCACCCTGAGTACTGAGCACCAAGCACCCCGAGTAGTGAGCACTGAGCACCCTGAATACTGAGCACCCAGCACCCTGAGCACTGAGCACCCAGCACCCTGAGTACTGAGCACTGAGAACCCAGCACCCGGAGCACTGAGCACCCAGCACCCTGAGTACTGAGCACCAAGCACCCTGATCACTGAGCACGGAGCACCCCGCGGACTGAGCACCCAGCACACTGAGCACTGAGCACCCAGCACCTTGAGTACTGAGCACCGAGCACCCCGAGCACTGAACACCCAGCACCCTGAGTATTGAGCACCCAGCACCCTGAGCACTGAGCACAAAGCACCCTGAGCACTGAGCACGCAGCACCCCGAGCACTGAGCACCCAGCACCCTGAGTAATGAGCACCCAGCACACTGAGTACTGAGCACCCAGCACCCTGAGTACTGAGCACCCAGCAACCTGAGCACTGAGCACCCAGCACCCTGAGTACTGAGCACCCAGCACCCTGAGTACTGAGCGACCAGCACCCTGAGCACTGAGCACCCAGCACCCTGAGCCCTGAGCACTGAGCACCCAGCTCCCCGAGCACTGAGCACACAGCACCCCGAGCACTGAGCACCCAGCACCCTGAGCACTGAGCACCCAGCACCCTGAGCACTGAGCACCCAGCACCCTGAGTACTGAGCACCCAGCACCCTGTTTACTGAGCACCCAGCACCCTGAGTACTGAGCACTAAGCACCCAGAGCACTGAGCAACCAGCACCCCGAGCACGGAGCACCCAGGACCCCGAGCACTGAGTACTGAGCACCCAGCACCCTGAGTACTGAGCACCGAGCTCCCCGAGCACTGAGCACCCACCACCCTGAGTTCTGAGCACCCAGCAACCTGAGCACTGAGCACAAAGCACGCTGAGTACTGAGCACCCTGAGTACTGAGCACCGAGGACCCTGAGCACTGAGCACCCAGCACCCCGGCACTGAGCACCCAGCACCCCGAGAATGGGCACCCAGCACCCTGAGTACTGAGAACCGAGCACCCTGTGTACTGAGCACCCAGCACCCTGAGTACTGAGCACCCAGCACCAAGAGTACTGAGCAGCAAGCACCCCGAGCACTGAGCACCCAGCACCCTGAGCACTGAGCACCCAGCACCCTGAGCACTGAGCACCCAGCACCCAGAGCACTGAGCACCCAGCACCCTGCGCACTGAGCACCCAGCACCCTGAGTACTGAGCAGCGAGCACCCTGAGTACTGAGCACCCAGCACCCTGAGTATTGAGCACCCAGCACCCTGAGTACTGAGCACCGAGCACCCCGAGTACTGAGCACCCAGCACCCTGAGAACTCAGCACTCAGCACCCCGAGCACTGAGCACCCAGCACCCTGAGTAATGAGCTCCCAGTACCCCGAGCACTGAGCACCCAGCACCCTGAGTACTGAGCACCCTGAGTACTGAGCACCGATCACCCTGAGCACTGAGCACCCAGCACCCTGAGTATTGAGCACCCAGCACCCTGAGCACTGAGCACCCAGCACCCTGAGCACTGAGCACGCAGCACCTCGAGCACTGAGCACCCAGCACCCTGAGTACTGAGCACCCAGCACCGAGTACTGTGCACCCAGCACCCTGAGTACTGAGCACCCAGCACACTGAGCACTGAGCACCCAGCACACTGAGTACTGAGCACCGAACACCCTTAGTATTGAGCAACCAGCACCCTTAGCACTGAGCACCCAGCACCCTGAGCACTGAGCACTGAGCACCCAGCACCCCGAGCACTGAGCACCCAGCACCCCGAGCACTGAGCACCCAGCACCCTGAGCACTGAGCACCCAGCACCCTGAGCACTGAGCACCCAGCACCCTGAGTACTGAGCACCCAGCACCCTGAGTACTGAGCACCCAGCACCCCGAGCACTGAGCACCCAGCACCCTGAGCACTGAGCACCGATCACCCTGAGCACTGAGCACCCAGCACCCCGAGCACTGAGCACCCAGCACCCTGAGTACTGAGCACCCAGCAGCCCGAGCACTGAGCACCCGGCACCCTGAGTACTGAGCACCCTGAGTACTGAGCACTGAGCACCCAGCACCCTGAGGACTGAGTACCCAGCACCCTGAGCACTGAGCACCCAGCACCCTGAGTACTGAGCACTGATCACCCTGAGCACTGAGCACCCAGCACCCCTAGCACTGAGCACCCAGCACCCTGAGTATTGAGCAGCCAGCACCCTGAGCACTGAGCACCCAGCACCCTGAGTACTGAGCACCCAGCACCCTGAGTACTGAGCACCCAGCACCCTGGGCACTGAGCACCCAGCACCCTGAGTACTGAGCACCGAGCACCCTGAGTACTGAGCACCCAGCACCCTGAGAACTGAGCACCCAGCACCCTGAGCACTGAGCACCCAGCACCCTGAGCACTGAGCACATAGCACCCTGAGTACTGAGCACCCAGCACGCTGAGTACTGAACACCCAGCACCCTGAGCACTGAGCACTGAGCACCCAGCACCCTGAGCACTGAGCACCCAGCACCCTGAGCATGGAGCACCCCGAGGACTGAGCACCCAGCTCCATGAGCACTGAGCACCCAGCACCTTGATTACTGAGCACCGAGCACCTCGAGCACTGAGCACCCTGAGTACTGAGCACCCAGCACCCCTATCACTGAGCACCCTGCACCCTGAGCACTGAGCACCCAGCACCCTGAGCACTGAGCACCCAGCACCCTGAGTACTGAGCACCCAGCACGCTGAGTACTGAGCACCCAGCACCTCGAGCACTGAGCAACCAGCACCCTGAGCACGGTGCACCCCGAGGACTGAGCACCCAGCACCTTGAGTACTGAGCACCGAGCACCTCGAGCACTAAGCACCCAGCACCCTGAGTACTGAGCACCCAGCACACTGAGCACTGAGCACCCAGCACCCTGAGCACTGAGCACCCAGCACCCCGAGCACTGAGCACCCAGCACCCTGAGTACTGAGCACCCAACACCCAGAGTACTGAGCACCCAGCACCCTGAGCACTGAGCACCCAGCAACCTGTGTACTGAGCACCCAGCACCCTGAGTACTGAACACCCAGCACCCTGAGCACTGAGCACTGAGCACCCTGAGCACTGAGTACTGAGCACTGAGCACCCTGAGCACTGAGCACCCAGCACCCCGAGTACTGAGCACCCAGCACCCCGAGCACTGAGCACCCAGCGCCCCGAGCACTGAGCACCCAGCACCCCGAGCACTGAGCACTGAGCACCCTGAGCACTGAGCACCCAGCACCCCGAGTACTGAGCACTGAGCACCCTGAGTACTGAGCACCAAGCACCCCGAGTACTGAGCACTGAGCACCCTGAATACTGAGCACCCAGCACCCTGAGCACTGAGCACCCAGCACCCTGAGTACTGAGCACTGAGAACCCAGCACCCCGAGCACTGAGCACCCAGCACCCTGAGTACTGAGCACCAAGCACCCTGATCACTGAGCACGGAGCACCCCGCGGACTGAGGACCCAGCACCCTGAGCACTGAGCACCCAGCACCTTGAGTACTGAGCACCGAGCACCCCGAGCACTGAACACCCAGCACCCTGAGTATTGAGCACCCAGCACCCTGAGCACTGAGCACAAAGCACCCTGAGCACTGAGCACGCAGCACCCCGAGCACTGAGCACCCAGCACCCTGAGTAATGAGCACCCAGCACCCTGAGTACTGAGCACCCAGCACACTGAGTACTGAGCACCCAGCACCCTGAGCACTGAGCACCCAGCACCCTGAGTACTGAGCACCCAGCACCCTGAGTACTGAGCAACCAGCACCCTGAGCACTGAGCACCCAGCACCCTGAGCACTGAGCACTGAGCTCCCAGCTCCCCGAGCACTGAGCACACAGCACCCCGAGCACTGAGCACCCAGCACCCTGAGCACTGAGCACCCAGCACCCTGAGCACTGAGCACCCAGCACCCTGAGTACTGAGCACCCAGCACCCTGAGTACTGAGCACCCAGCACCGTGAGAACTGAGCACTCAGCACCCTGAGTACTGAGCACCGAGCACCCCGAGCACTGAGCACCCAGCACCCTGAGCACTGAGCACCCTGAGGACTGAGCACCCAGCACCCTGAGCACTGAGCACCGATCACCCTGAGCACTGAGCACCCAACACCCCGAGCACTGAGCACCCAGCACCCTGAGCAATGAGCACCCAGCACCCTGAGCACGGAGCACCCCGACCACTGAGCACCCAGCACCCTGAGTACTGAGCCCCCAGCACCCTGAATACTGAGCACCCAGCACCCCGATCACTGAGCACCCAGCACCCCGAGAATGAGCACACAGCACCCTGAGTACTGAGCACCCAGCACCCTGAGTACTGAGCACTAAGCACCCAGAGCACTGAGCAACCAGCACCCCGAGCACGGAGCACCCAGGACCCCGAGCACTGAGTACTGAGCACGCAGCACCCTGAGTACTGAGCACCGAGCTCCCCGAGCACTGAGCACCCACCACCCTGAGTACTGAGTACCCAGCAACCTGAGCACTGAGCACAAAGCATGCTGAGTACTGAGCACCCTGAGTACTGAGCACCGAGGACCCTGAGCACTGAGCACCCAGCACCCCGAGCACTGAGCACCCAGCACCCCGAGAATGGGCACCCAGCACCCTGAGTACTGAGAACCGAGCACCCTGAGTACTGAGCACCCAGCACCCTGAGTACTGAGCACCCAGCACCAAGAGTACTGAGCAGCAAGCACCCCGAGCACTGAGCACCCAGCACACTGAGTAATGAGCACCCAGCACGCTGAGCACTGAGCACCCAGCACCCCGAGCACTGAGCACCCTGAATACTGAGCACCCAGCACCCTGAGTACTGTGCACTAAGCACCCAGAGCGCTGAGCACCCAGGACACCGAGCACTGAGTACTGAGCACCCAGCACCCTGAGTACTGAGCACCGAGCTCCCCTAGCACTGAGCACCCTGAGTACAGAGCACACATCACCCTGAGTACTGAGCACCCAGCATCCTGTGCACTGAGCACCCAGCACCCTGAGTACTGAGCACCCAGCACCCCGAGCACTGAGCACCCAGCACCCTGAGTACTGAGCACCCAGCACCATGAGTACTGAGCAACCCGAGCACTGAGCACCCAGCACCCTGAGTACTTAGCACCCAGCACCAAAAGTACTGAGCACCGAACATCCTGAGCACAGAGCACCGAGCACCCCGAGCACTGAGCACCCAGCACACTGAGTACTGAGCCCCCAGCACCCTGAGTACAGAGCACCCAGCACCCCGAGAATGAGCACCCAGCTCCCTGAGTACTGAGAACCGAGCACCCTGAGTACTGAGCACAAAGCACCCTGAGTACTGAGCCACCAGCACCCTGAGTACTGAGCACCCAGCACCCCGAGCACTGAGCACCCAGCACCCCGAGAATGAGCACCCAGCACCCTGAGGACTGAGCACCCAGCACCCTGAGTACTGAGCACTAAGCACCCAGAGCACTGAGCAACCAGCACCCCGAGCACGGAGCACCCAGGACCCCAAGCACTGAGTACTGAGCACCCAGCACCCTGAGTACTGAGCACCGAGCTCCCCGAGCACTGAGCACCCAGCACACTGAGCCCTGAGCACCCAGCACCCTGAGCACTGAGCACCCAGCACCCTGAGTACTGAGCACCCAGCACGCTGAGTACTGAGCACCCAGCACCCCGAGCACTGAGCACCCAGCACCCTGAGTACTGAGCACTGAGCACCCAGCAACCCGAGCACTGAGCACCCAGCACCCTGTGTACTGAGCACTGAGCACCCTGAGTACTAAGCACCCAGCACCCTGAGTACTGAGCACCCTGGACCCTGAGCACTGAGCACCCATCACCCCGATCACTGAGCACCCAGCACCCTGAGCACTGAGCACCCAGCACCCTGAGCACTGAGCACCAAGCACCCAGAGCACTGAGCACCCAGCACCCTGAGCACCGAGCACCCAGCACCCTGAGTACTGAGCAGCGAGCACCCTGAGTACTGAGCACCCAGCACCCTGAGTACTGAGCACCCAGCACCCTGAGTACTGAGCACCGAGCACCCCGAGTACTGAGCACCCAGCACCCTGAGCACTCAGCACCCAGCACCCTGAGTACTGAGCTCCCAGCACCCCGAGCCCTGAGCACCCAGCAACCTGAGTACTGAGCACCCTGAGTTCTGAGCACCGATCACCCTGAGCACTGAGCACCCAGCACCCTGAGTATTGAGCACCCAGCACCCTGAGCACTGAGCACCCAGCACCCTGAGCACTGAGCACGCAGCACCCCGAGCACTGAGCACCCAGCACCCTGAGTACTGAGCACCCAGCACCCTGAGTACTGAGCACCCAGCACCCTGAGTACTGAGCACCCAGCACCCTGAGCACTGAGCACCCAGCACCCTGAGTACTGAGCACCCAGCACCCTGAGTACTGAGCAACCAGCACCCTGAGCACTGAGCACCCAGCACCCTGAGCACTAAGCACTGAGCACCCAGCACCCCGAGCACTGAGCACCCAGCACCCCGAGCACTGAGCACCCAGCACCCTGAGCACTGAGCACCCAGCACCCTGTGCACTGAGCACCCAGCACCCTGAGTACTGAGCACCCAGCACCCTGAGTACTGAGCACCCAGCACCCTGAGTACTGAGCACCCAGCACGCTGAGTACTGAGCACCCAGCACCCCGAGCACTGAGCACCCAGCACCCTGAGTACTGAGCACTGAGCAACCAGCACCCCGAGCACGGAGCACCCAGGACCCCAAGCACTGAGTACTGAGCACCCAGCACCCTGAGTACTGAGCACCGAGCTCCCCTAGCACTGAGCACCAAGCACACTGAGAACTGAGCACCCAGCACCCTGAGCACTGAGCACCCAGCACCCTGAGTACTGAGCACCCAGCACGCTGAGTACTGAGCACCCAGCACCCCGAGCACTGAGCACCCAGCACCCTGAGTACTGAGCACTGAGCACCCAGCACCCCGAGCACTGAGCACCCAGCACCCCGAGCACTGAGCACCCAACACCCTGAGTACTGAGCACCCAGCACCCTGAGTAGTGAGCACCCAGCACCGTGAGAACTGAGCACTCAGCTCCCTGAGTACTGAGCACCGAGCACCCCGAGCACTGAGCACCCAGCACCCTGAGCACTGAGCACCCTGAGGACAGAGTACCCAGCACCCTGAGCACTGAGCACCCAGCACACTGAGTACTGAGCACTGATCACCCTGAGCACTGAGCACCCAGCACCCTGAGGACAGAGTACCCAGCACCCTGAGCACTGAGCACCCAGCACCCTGAGTACTGAGCACTGATCACCCTGAGCACTGAGCAAACAACACCCCGAGCACTGAGCACCCAGCACCCTGAGTACTGAGCAGCCAGCACCCTGAGCACTGAGCACCCAGCACCCTGAGTACTGAGCACCCAGCACCCTGAGTACTGAGCACCCAGCACCCTGGGCACTGAGCACCCAACACCCTGAGTACTGAGCACCGAGCACCCTGAGTACTGAGCACCCAGCACCCTGGGTACTGAGCACCCAGCACCCTGAGCACTGAGCACGCAGCACCCTGAGCACTGAGCACCCAGCACCCTGAGTACTGAGCACCCAGCACCCTGAGTACTGAACACCCAGCACCCTGAGCACTGAGCACTGAGCACCCAGCACCCCGAGTACTGAGCACCCAGCACCCTGAGTACTGAGCACCCAGCACCCCGAGCACTGAGCACCCGGCACCCTGAGTACTGAGCACCCTGAGTACTGAGCACTGAGCACCCAGCACCCTGAGGACTGAGTACCCAGCACCCTGAGCACTGAGCACCCAGCACCCTGAGTACTGAGCACTGAGCACCCAGCAACCCGAGCACTGAGCACCCGGCACCCTGAGTACTGAGCACCCTGAGTACTGAGCACTGAGCACCCAGCACCCTGAGGACTGAGTACCCAGCACCCTGAGCACTGAGCACCCAGCACCCTGAGTACTGAGCACTAAGCACCCAGAGCACTGAGCAACCAGCACCCCGAGCACGGAGCACCCAGGACCCCAAGCACTGAGTACTGAGCACCCAGCACCCTGAGTACTGAGCACCGAGCTCCCCGAGCACTGAGCACCCAGCACACTGAGCCCTGAGCACCCAGCACCCTGAGCACTGAGCACCCAGCACCCTGAGTACTGAGCACCCAGCACGCTGAGTACTGAGCACCCAGCACCCCGAGCACTGAGCACCCAGCACCCTGAGTACTGAGCACTGAGCACCCAGCAACCCGAGCACTGAGCACCCAGCACCCTGTGTACTGAGCACTGAGCACCCTGAGTACTAAGCACCCAGCACCCTGAGTACTGAGCACCCTGGACCCTGAGCACTGAGCACCCATCACCCCGATCACTGAGCACCCAGCACCCTGAGCACTGAGCACCCAGCACCCTGAGCACTGAGCACCAAGCACCCAGAGCACTGAGCACCCAGCACCCTGAGCACCGAGCACCCAGCACCCTGAGTACTGAGCAGCGAGCACCCTGAGTACTGAGCACCCAGCACCCTGAGTACTGAGCACCCAGCACCCTGAGTACTGAGCACCGAGCACCCCGTGTACTGAGCACCCAGCACCCTGAGCACTCAGCACCCAGCACCCTGAGTACTGAGCTCCCAGCACCCCGAGCCCTGAGCACCCAGCAACCTGAGTACTGAGCACCCTGAGTTCTGAGCACCGATCACCCTGAGCACTGAGCACCCAGCACCCTGAGTATTGAGCACCCAGCACCCTGAGCACTGAGCACCCAGCACCCTGAGCACTGAGCACGCAGCACCCCGAGCACTGAGCACCCAGCACCCTGAGTACTGAGCACCCAGCACCCTGAGTACTGAGCACCCAGCACCCTGAGTACTGAGCACCCAGCACCCTGAGCACTGAGCACCCAGCACCCTGAGTACTGAGCACCCAGCACCCTGAGTACTGAGCAACCAGCACCCTGAGCACTGAGCACCCAGCACCCTGAGCACTAAGCACTGAGCACCCAGCACCCCGAGCACTGAGCACCCAGCACCCCGAGCACTGAGCACCCAGCACCCTGAGCACTGAGCACCCAGCACCCTGTGCACTGAGCACCCAGCACCCTGAGTACTGAGCACCCAGCACCCTGAGTACTGAGCACCCAGCACCCTGAGTACTGAGCACCCAGCACGCTGAGTACTGAGCACCCAGCACCCCGAGCACTGAGCACCCAGCACCCTGAGTACTGAGCACTGAGCAACCAGCACCCCGAGCACGGAGCACCCAGGACCCCAAGCACTGAGTACTGAGCACCCAGCACCCTGAGTACTGAGCACCGAGCTCCCCTAGCACTGAGCACCAAGCACACTGAGAACTGAGCACCCAGCACCCTGAGCACTGAGCACCCAGCACCCTGAGTACTGAGCACCCAGCACGCTGAGTACTGAGCACCCAGCACCCCGAGCACTGAGCACCCAGCACCCTGAGTACTGAGCACTGAGCACCCAGCACCCCGAGCACTGAGCACCCAGCACCCCGAGCACTGAGCACCCAACACCCTGAGTACTGAGCACCCAGCACCCTGAGTAGTGAGCACCCAGCACCGTGAGAACTGAGCACTCAGCTCCCTGAGTACTGAGCACCGAGCACCCCGAGCACTGAGCACCCAGCACCCTGAGCACTGAGCACCCTGAGGACAGAGTACCCAGCACCCTGAGCACTGAGCACCCAGCACACTGAGTACTGAGCACTGATCACCCTGAGCACTGAGCACCCAGCACCCTGAGGACAGAGTACCCAGCACCCTGAGCACTGAGCACCCAGCACCCTGAGTACTGAGCACTGATCACCCTGAGCACTGAGCAAACAACACCCCGAGCACTGAGCACCCAGCACCCTGAGTACTGAGCAGCCAGCACCCTGAGCACTGAGCACCCAGCACCCTGAGTACTGAGCACCCAGCACCCTGAGTACTGAGCACCCAGCACCCTGGGCACTGAGCACCCAACACCCTGAGTACTGAGCACCGAGCACCCTGAGTACTGAGCACCCAGCACCCTGGGTACTGAGCACCCAGCACCCTGAGCACTGAGCACGCAGCACCCTGAGCACTGAGCACCCAGCACCCTGAGTACTGAGCACCCAGCACCCTGAGTACTGAACACCCAGCACCCTGAGCACTGAGCACTGAGCACCCAGCACCCCGAGTACTGAGCACCCAGCACCCTGAGTACTGAGCACCCAGCACCCCGAGCACTGAGCACCCGGCACCCTGAGTACTGAGCACCCTGAGTACTGAGCACTGAGCACCCAGCACCCTGAGGACTGAGTACCCAGCACCCTGAGCACTGAGCACCCAGCACCCTGAGTACTGAGCACTGAGCACCCAGCAACCCGAGCACTGAGCACCCGGCACCCTGAGTACTGAGCACCCTGAGTACTGAGCACTGAGCACCCAGCACCCTGAGGACTGAGTACCCAGCACCCTGAGCACTGAGCACCCAGCACCCTGAGTACTGAGCACTAAGCACCCAGAGCACTGAGCAACCAGCACCCCGAGCACGGAGCACCCAGGACCCCAAGCACTGAGTACTGAGCACCCAGCACCCTGAGTACTGAGCACCGAGCTCCCCGAGCACTGAGCACCCAGCACACTGAGCCCTGAGCACCCAGCACCCTGAGCACTGAGCACCCAGCACCCTGAGTACTGAGCACCCAGCACGCTGAGTACTGAGCACCCAGCACCCCGAGCACTGAGCACCCAGCACCCTGAGTACTGAGCACTGAGCACCCAGCAACCCGAGCACTGAGCACCCAGCACCCTGTGTACTGAGCACTGAGCACCCTGAGTACTAAGCACCCAGCACCCTGAGTACTGAGCACCCTGGACCCTGAGCACTGAGCACCCATCACCCCGATCACTGAGCACCCAGCACCCTGAGCACTGAGCACCCAGCACCCTGAGCACTGAGCACCAAGCACCCAGAGCACTGAGCACCCAGCACCCTGAGCACCGAGCACCCAGCACCCTGAGTACTGAGCAGCGAGCACCCTGAGTACTGAGCACCCAGCACCCTGAGTACTGAGCACCCAGCACCCTGAGTACTGAGCACCGAGCACCCCGAGTACTGAGCACCCAGCACCCTGAGCACTCAGCACCCAGCACCCTGAGTACTGAGCTCCCAGCACCCCGAGCCCTGAGCACCCAGCAACCTGAGTACTGAGCACCCTGAGTTCTGAGCACCGATCACCCTGAGCACTGAGCACCCAGCACCCTGAGTATTGAGCACCCAGCACCCTGAGCACTGAGCACCCAGCACCCTGAGCACTGAGCACGCAGCACCCCGAGCACTGAGCACCCAGCACCCTGAGTACTGAGCACCCAGCACCCTGAGTACTGAGCACCCAGCACCCTGAGTACTGAGCACCCAGCACCCTGAGCACTGAGCACCCAGCACCCTGAGTACTGAGCACCCAGCACCCTGAGTACTGAGCAACCAGCACCCTGAGCACTGAGCACCCAGCACCCTGAGCACTAAGCACTGAGCACCCAGCACCCCGAGCACTGAGCACCCAGCACCCCGAGCACTGAGCACCCAGCACCCTGAGCACTGAGCACCCAGCACCCTGTGCACTGAGCACCCAGCACCCTGAGTACTGAGCACCCAGCACCCTGAGTACTGAGCACCCAGCACCCTGAGTACTGAGCACCCAGCACGCTGAGTACTGAGCACCCAGCACCCCGAGCACTGAGCACCCAGCACCCTGAGTACTGAGCACTGAGCAACCAGCACCCCGAGCACGGAGCACCCAGGACCCCAAGCACTGAGTACTGAGCACCCAGCACCCTGAGTACTGAGCACCGAGCTCCCCTAGCACTGAGCACCAAGCACACTGAGAACTGAGCACCCAGCACCCTGAGCACTGAGCACCCAGCACCCTGAGTACTGAGCACCCAGCACGCTGCGTACTGAGCACCCAGCACCCCGAGCACTGAGCACCCAGCACCCTGAGTACTGAGCACTGAGCACCCAGCACCCCGAGCACTGAGCACCCAGCACCCCGAGCACTGAGCACCCAACACCCTGAGTACTGAGCACCCAGCACCCTGAGTAGTGAGCACCCAGCACCGTGAGAACTGAGCACTCAGCTCCCTGAGTACTGAGCACCGAGCACCCCGAGCACTGAGCACCCAGCACCCTGAGCACTGAGCACCCTGAGGACAGAGTACCCAGCACCCTGAGCACTGAGCACCCAGCACACTGAGTACTGAGCACTGATCACCCTGAGCACTGAGCACCCAGCACCCTGAGGACAGAGTACCCAGCACCCTGAGCACTGAGTACCCAGCACCCTGAGTACTGAGCACTGATCACCCTGAGCACTGAGCACACAACACCCCGAGCACTGAGCACCCAGCACCCTGAGTACTGAGCAGCCAGCACCCTGAGCACTGAGCACCCAGCACCCTGAGTACTGAGCACCCAGCACCCTGAGTACTGAGCACCCAGCACCCTGGGCACTGAGCACCCAACACCCTGAGTACTGAGCACCGAGCACCCTGAGTACTGAGCACCCAGCACCCTGGGTACTGAGCACCCAGCACCCTGAGCACTGAGCACGCAGCACCCTGAGCACTGAGCACCCAGCACCCTGAGTACTGAGCACCCAGCACCCTGAGTACTGAACACCCAGCACCCTGAGCACTGAGCACTGAGCACCCAGCACCCCGAGTACTGAGCACCCAGCACCCTGAGTACTGAGCACCCAGCACCCCGAGCACTGAGCACCCGGCACCCTGAGTACTGAGCACCCTGAGTACTGAGCACTGAGCACCCAGCACCCTGAGGACTGAGTACCCAGCACCCTGAGCACTGAGCACCCAGCACCCTGAGTACTGAGCACTGAGCACCCAGCAACCCGAGCACTGAGCACCCAGCACCCTGTGTACTGAGCACTGAGCACCCTGAGTACTAAGCACCCAGCACCCTGAGTACTGAGCACCCTGGACGCTGAGCACTGAGCACCCATCACCCCGATCACTGAGCACCCAGCACCCTGAGCACTGAGCACCCAGCACCCTGAGCACTGAGCACCAAGCACCCAGAGCACTGAGCACCCAGCACCCTGAGCACCGAGCACCCAGCACCCTGAGTACTGAGCAGCGAGCACCCTGAGTACTGAGCACCCAGCACCCTGAGTACTGAGCACCCAGCACCCTGAGTACTGAGCACCGAGCACCCCGAGTACTGAGCACCCAGCACCCTGAGCACTCAGCACCCAGCACCCTGAGTACTGAGCTCCCAGCACCCCGAGCCCTGAGCACCCAGCAACCTGAGTACTGAGCACCCTGAGTTCTGAGCACCGATCACCCTGAGCACTGAGCACCCAGCACCCTGAGTATTGAGCACCCAGCACCCTGAGCACTGAGCACCCAGCACCCTGAGCACTGAGCACGCAGCACCCCGAGCACTGAGCACCCAGCACCCTGAGTACTGAGCACCCAGCACCCTGAGTACTGAGCACCCAGCACCCTGAGTACTGAGCACCCAGCACCCTGAGCACTGAGCACCCAGCACCCTGAGTACTGAGCACCCAGCACCCTGAGTACTGAGCAACCAGCACCCTGAGCACTGAGCACCCAGCACCCTGAGCACTAAGCACTGAGCACCCAGCACCCCGAGCACTGAGCACCCAGCACCCCGAGCACTGAGCACCCAGCACCCTGAGCACTGAGCACCCAGCACCCTGTGCACTGAGCACCCAGCACCCTGAGTACTGAGCACCCAGCACCCTGAGTACTGATCACCCAGCACCCTGAGTACTGATCACCCAGCACGCTGAGTACTGAGCACCCAGCACCCCGAGCACTGAGCACCCAGCACCCTGAGTACTGAGCACTGAGCAACCAGCACCCCGAGCACGGAGCACCCAGGACCCCAAGCACTGAGTACTGAGCACCCAGCACCCTGAGTACTGAGCAATGAGCTCCCCGAGCACTGAGCACCCAGCACACTGAGAACTGAGCACCCAGCACCCTGAGCACTGAGCACCCAGCACCCTGAGTACTGAGCACCCAGCACGCTGAGTACTGAGCACCCAGCACCCCGAGCACTGAGCACCCAGCACCCTGAGTACTGAGCACTGAGCACCCAGCACCCCGAGCACTGAGCACCCAGCACCCTGAGCACTGAGCACCCAGCACCCTGAGCACTGAGCACCCAGCACACTGAGTACTGAGCACTGATCACCCTGAGCACTGAGCACCCAGCACCCTGAGGACAGAGTACCCAGCACCCTGAGCACTGAGCACCCAGCACCCTGAGTACTGAGCACTGATCACCCTGAGCACTGAGCACACAGCACCCCGAGCACTGAGCACCCAGCACCCTGAGTACTGAGCAGCCAGCACCCTGAGCACTGAGCACCCAGCACCCTGAGTACTGAGCACCCAGCACCCTGAGTACTGAGCACCCAGCACCCTGGGCACTGAGCACCCAACACCCTGAGTACTGAGCACCGAGCACCCTGAGTACTGAGCACCCAGCACCCTGGGTACTGAGCACCCAGCACCCTGAGCACTGAGCACCCAGCACCCTGAGCACTGAGCACCCAGCACCCTGAGTACTGAGCACCCAGCACCCTGAGTACTGAACACCCAGCACCCTGAGCACTGAGCACTGAGCACCCAGCACCCTGAGCACTGAGCACCCAGCACCCTGAGCACGGAGCACCCCGAGGACTGAGCACCCAGCACCCTGAGCACTGAGCACCCAGCACCTTGAGTACTGAGCACCGAACACCTCGAGCACTGAGCACCATGAGTACTGAGCACCCAGCACCCTGATCACTGAGCACCCTGCACCCTGAGCACTGAGCACCCAGCACCCTGAGCACCCAGCACCCTGAGTACTGAGCACCCAGCACGCTGAGTACTGAGCACCCAGCACCCCGAGCACTGAGCAACCAGCACGGTGAGCACGGAGCACCCCGAGGACTGAGCACCCAGCACCTTGAGTACTGAGCACCGAGCACCTCGAGCACTAAGCACCCAGCACCCTGAGTACTGAGCACCCAGCACCATGAGCACTGAGCACCCAGCACCCTGAGCACTGAGCACCCAGCACCCCGAGCACTGAGCACCCAGCACCCTGAGTACTGAGCACCCAACACCCAGAGTACTGAGCACCCAGCACCCTGAGCACTGAGCACCCAGCAACCTGAGTACTGAGCACCCAGCACCCTGAGTACTGAACACCCAGCACCCTGAGCACTGAGCACTGAGCACCCTGAGCACTGAGTACTGAGCACTGAGCACCCTGAGCACTGAGCACCCAGCACCCCGAGTACTGATCACCCAGCATCCCGAGCGCTGAGCACCCAGCGCCCCGAGCACTGAGCACCCAGCACCCCGAGCACTGAGCACTGAGCACCCTGAGCACTGAGCACCCAGCACCCCGAGTACTGAGCACTGAGCACCCTGAGTACTGAGCACCAAGCACCCCGAGTACTGAGCACTGAGCACCCTGAATACTGAGCACCCAGCACCCTGAGCACTGAGCACCCAGCACCCTGAGTACTGAGCACCGAGCACCCTGAGTACTGAGCACCCAGCACCCTGATCACTGAGCACGGAGCACCCCGAGGACTGAGCACCCAGCACCCTGAGCACTGAGCACCCAGCACCTTGAGTACTGAGCACAGAGCACCCCGAGAACTGAGCACCCAGCACCCTGAGTATTGAGCACCCAGCACCCTGAGCACTGAGCACCCAGCACCCTGAGCACTGAGCACGCAGCACCCCGAGCACTGAGCACCCAGCACCCTGAGTACTGAGCACCCAGCACCCTGAGTACTGAGCACCCAGCACCTTGAGTACTGAGCACCCAGCACCCTGAGCACTGAGCACCCAGCACCCTGAGTACTGAGCACCCAGCACCCTGAGTACTGAGCAACCAGCACCCTGAGCACTGAGCACCCAGCACCCTGAGCACTGAGCACTGAGCACCCAGTACCCCGAGCACTGAGCACCCAGCACCCCGAGCACTGAGCACCCAGCACCCTGAGCACTGAGCACCCAGCACCCTGAGCACTGAGCACCCAGGACCCTGAGTACTGAGCACCCAGCACCCTGAGTACTGAGCACCCAGCACCGTGAGAACTGAGCACTCAGCACCCTGAGTACTGAGCACCGAGCACCCCGAGCACTGAGCACCCAGCACCCTGAGCACTGAGCACCCTGAGGACTGAGCACCCAGCACCCTGAGCACTGAGCACCGATCACCCTGAGCACTGAGCACCCAGCACCCCGAGAACTGAGCACCCAACACCCTGAGTACTGAGCACCCAGCACCCCGAGTACTGAGCACCCAGCACCCTGAGTACTGAGCACCCAGCACCCCGAGCACTGAGCACCCGGCACCCTGAGTACTGAGCACAATGAGTACTGAGCACTGAGCACCCAGCACCCTGAGGACTGAGCACTGATCACCCTGAGCACTGAGCACCCAGCACCCCGAGCACTGAGCACCCAGCACCCTGAGAACTTAGCAGCCAGCACCCTGAGCACTGAGCACCCAGCACCCTGAGTACTGAGCACCCAGCACCCTGAGTACTGAGCACCCAGCACCCTGGGCACTGAGCACCCAGCACCCTGAGTACTGAGCACCGAGCACCCTGAGTACTGAGCACCCATCACCCTGAGTACTGAGCACCCAGCACCCTGAGCACTGAGCACCCAGCACCCTGAGCACTGAGCACCCAGCACCCTGAGTACTGAGCACCCAGCACCCTGAGTACTGAACACCCAGCACCCTGAGCACTGAGCACTGAGCACCCAGCACCCTGAGCACTGAGCACTGAGCACCCAGCACCCTGAGCACTGAGCACCCAGCACCCTGAGTACTGAGCACTGATCACCCTGAGCACTGAGCACCCAGCACCCCGAGCACTGAGCACCCAGCACCCTGAGAACTTAGCAGCCAGCACCCTGAGCACTGAGCACCCAGCACCCTGAGTACTGAGCACCCAGCACCCTGAGTACTGAGCACCCAGCACCCTGGGCACTGAGCACCCAGCACCCTGAGTACTGAGCACCGAGCACCCTGAGTACTGAGCACCCATCACCCTGAGTACTGAGCACCCAGCACCCTGAGCACTGAGCACCCAGCACCCTGAGCACTGAGCACCCAGCACCCTGAGTACTGAGCACCCAGCACCCTGAGTACTGAACACCCAGCACCCTGAGCACTGAGCACTGAGCACCCAGCACCCTGAGCACTGAGCACTGAGCACCCAGCACCCTGAGCACTGAGCACCCAGCACCCCGAGCACTGAGCACCCAGCACCCTGAGCACCCAGCACCCTGAGCACCCAGCACCCTGAGCACTGAGCACCCAGCACCCTGAGTACTCAGCACTGAGAACCCAGCACCCCGAGGACTGAGCACCCAGCACCCTGAGTACTGAGCACCGAGCACCCTGAGTACTGAGCACCCAGCACCCTGATCACTGAGCACGGAGCACCCCGAGGTACTGAGCACCCAGCACAATGAGCACTGAGCACCCAGCACCCTGAGGACTGAGTACCCAGCACCCTGAGCACTGAGCACCCAGCACCCTGAGTACTGAGCACTGATCACCCTGAGCACTGAGCACCCAGCACCCCGAGCACTGAGCACCCAGCACCCTGAGTCCTGAGCACCCAGCACCCTGGGCACTGAGCACCCAGCACCCTGAGTACTGAGCACCGAGCACCCTGAGTACTGAGCACCCATCACACTGAGTACTGAGCACCCAGCACCCTGAGCACTGAGCACCCAGCACCCTGAGCACTGAGCACCCAGCACCCTGAGTACTGAGCACCCAGCACCCTGAGTACTGAACACCCAGCACCCTGAGCACTGAGCACTGAGCACCCAGCACCCTGAGCACTGAGCACTGAGCACCCAGCACCCTGAGCACTGAGCACCCAGCACCCCGAGCACTGAGCACCCAGCACCCTGAGCACCCAGCACCCTGAGCACTGAGCACCATGAGCACTGAGCACTGAGCACCCAGCACGCTG
Source organism: Microtus oregoni (assembly GCF_018167655.1). Lineage (NCBI taxonomy): Eukaryota > Metazoa > Chordata > Mammalia > Rodentia > Cricetidae > Microtus > Microtus oregoni. The sequence goes on from NW_024543152.1 coordinate 63,508, forward strand.
AGTACTGAGCACTGAGCACACAGCACCCTGAGTACTGAGCACCCAGCACCCCGAGCACTGAGTACCCAGCGCCCCGAGCACTGAGCACCCAGCACCCCGAGCACTGAGCACCCAGCACCCTGAGTACTGAGCAACCAGCACCCTGAGCACTGAGCACCCGGCACCCTGAGTACTGAGCACCCTGAGTACTGAGCACTGAGCACCCAGCACCCTGAGTACTGAGCACCCAGCACCCCGAGCACTGAGCACCCGGCACCCTGAGTACTGAGCACCCTGAGTACTGAGCACTGAGCACCCAGCACCCTGAGGACTGAGTACCCAGCACCCTGAGCACTGAGCACCCAGCACCCTGAGTACTGAGCACTGATCACCCTGAGCACTGAGCACCCAGCACCCCGAGCACTGAGCACCCAGCACCCTGAGAACTTAGCAGCCAGCACCCTGAGCACTGAGCACCCAGCACCCTGAGTACTGAGCACCCAGCACCCTGAGTACTGAGCACCCAGCACCCTGGGCACTGAGCACCCAGCACCCTGAGTACTGAGCACCGAGCACCCTGAGTACTGAGCACCCATCACCCTGAGTACTGAGCACCCAGCACCCTGAGCACTGAGCACCCAGCACCCTGAGCACTGAGCACCCAGCACCCTGAGTACTGAGCACCCAGCACCCTGAGTACTGAACACCCAGCACCCTGAGCACTGAGCACTGAGCACCCAGCACCCTGAGCACTGAGCACTGAGCACCCAGCACCCTGAGCACTGAGCACCCAGCACCCCGAGCACTGAGCACCCAGCACCCTGAGCACCCAGCACCCTGAGCACTGAGCACCATGAGCACTGAGCACTGAGCACCCAGCACGCTGAGTACTGAGCACTGAGCACACAGCACCCTGAGTACTGAGCACCAGGCACCCCGAGCACTGAGTACCCAGCGCCCCGAGCACTGAGCACCCAGCACCCCGAGCACTGAGCACCCAGCACCCTGAGTACTGAGCAACCATCACCCTGAGCACTGAGCACCCAGCACCCTGAGCACTGAGCGCTGAGCACCCAGCACCCCGAGCACTGAGCACCCAGCACCCCGAGCACTGAGCACCCAGCACCCTGAGCACTGAGCACCCAGCACCCTGTGCACTGAGCACCCAGCACCCTGAGTACTGAGCACCCAGCACCCTGAGTACTGAGCACCCAGCACCCTGAGTACTGAGCACCCAGCACGCTGAGTACTGAGCACCCAGCACCCCGAGCACTGAGGACCCAGCACCCTGAGTACTGAGCACTGAGCAACCAGCACCCCGAGCACGGAGCACCCAGGACCCCAAGCACTGAGTACAGAGCACCCAGCACCCTGAGCTCCGAGCTCCCCGAGCACTGAGCACCCAGCACACTGAGCACTGAGCACCCAGCACCCTGAGCACTGAGCACCCAGCACCCTGAGTACTGAGCACCCAGCACGCTGAGTACTGAGCACCCAGCACCCCGAGCACTGAGCACCCAGCACCCTGAGTACTGAGCACTGAGCACCCAGCACCCTGAGCACTGAGCACCCAGCACCCTGTGCACTGAGAATCCAGCACCCTGAGTACTGAGCACCCAGCACCCTGAGTACTGAGCAACCAGCACCGTGAGAACTGAGCACTCAGCACCCTGAGTACTGAGCACCGAGCACCCTGAGCACTGAGCACCCAGCACCCTGAGCACTGAGCACCCTGAGGACTGAGCACCCAGCACCCTGAGCACTGAGCACCGATCACCCTGAGCACTGAGCACCCAGCACCCCGAGCACTGAGCACCCAGCACCCTGAGTACTGAGCACCCAGCACCCCGAGTACTGAGCACCCAGCACCCTGAGTACTGAGCACCCAGCACCCTGAGCACTGAGCACGCGGCACCCTGAGTACTGAGCACCATGAGTACTGAGCACTGAGCACCCAGCACCCTGAGGACAGAGTACCCAGCACCCTGAGCACTGAGCACCCAGCACCCTGAGTACTGAGCACTGATCACCCTGAGCACTGAGCACCCAGCACCCCGAGCACTGAGCACCCAGCACCCTGAGTACTGAGCATCCAGCACCCTGAGCACTGAGCACCCAGCACCCTGAGTACTGAGCACCCAGCACCCTGAGTACTGAGCACCTAGCACCCTGGGCACTGAGCACCCAGCACCCTGAGTACTGAGCACCGAGCACCCTGAGTACTGAGCACCCAGCACCCTGAGTACTGAGCACCCAGCACCCTGAGCACTGAGCACCCAGCACCCTGAGCACTGAGCACCCAGCACCCTGAGTACTGAGCACCCAGCACCCTGAGTACTGAACACCCAGCACCCTGAGCACTGAGCACTGAGCACCCAGCACCCTGAACACTGAGTACCCAGCACCCTGAGCACGGAGCACCCCGAGGACTGAGCACCCAGCACCCTGAGCACTGAGCACCCAGCACCTTGAGTACTGAGCACCGTGCACCTCGAGCACTGAGTACCCTGAGTACTGAGCACCCAGCACCCCGATCACTGAGCACCCTGCACCCTGAGCACTGAGCACCCTGAGGACTGAGCACCCAGCACCCTGAGCACTGAGCACCGTTCACCCTGAGCACTGAGCACCCAGCACCCCGAGCACTGAGCACCCAGCACCCTGAGTACTGAGCACCCAGCACCCCGAGTACTGAGCACCCAGCACCCTGAGTACTGAGCACCCAGCACCCTGAGCACTGAGCACCCGGCACCCTGAGTACTGAGCACCATGAGTACTGAGCACTGAGCACCCAGCACCCTGAGGACAGAGTACCCAGCACCCTGAGCACTGAGCACCCAGCACCCTGAGTACTGAGCACTGATCACCCTGAGCACTGAGCACCCAGCACCCCGAGAACTGAGCACCCAGCACCCTGAGTACTGAGCATCCAGCACCCTGAGCACTGAGCACCCAGCACCCTGAGTACTGAGCACCCAGCACCCTGAGTACTGAGCACCCAGCACCCTGGGCACTGAGCACCCAGCACCCTGAGTACTGAGCACCGAGCACCCTGAGTACTGAGCACCCAGCACCCTGAGTACTGAGCACCCAGCACCCTGAGCACTGAGCACCCAGCACCCTGAGCACTGAGCACCCAGCACCCTGAGTACTGAGCACCCAGCACCCTGAGTACTGAACACCCAGCACCCTGAGCACTGAGCACTGAGCACCCAGCACCCTGAACACTGAGTACCCAGCACCCTGAGCACGGAGCACCCCGAGGACTGAGCAACCAACACCCTGAGCACTGAGCACCCAGCACCTTGAGTACTGAGCACCGTGCACCTCGAGCACTGAGCACCCTGAGTACTGAGCACCCAGCACCCCGATCACTGAGCACCCTGCACCCTGAGCACTGAGCACCCAGCACCCTGAGCACTGAGCACCCAGCACCCTGAGTACTGAGCACCCAGCACGCTGAGTACTGAGCACCCAGCACCCCGAGCAGTGAGCAACCAGCACCGTGAGCACGGAGCACCCCGAGGACTGAGCACCCAGCACCTTGAGTACTGAGCACCGAGCACCTCGAGCACTAAGCACCCAGCACACTGAGTACTGAGCACCCAGCACCCTGAGCACTGAGCACCCAGCACCCTGAGCACTGAGCACCCAGCAACCTGAGTACTGAGCACTCAGCACCCTGAGTACTGAACACCCAGCACCCTGAGCACTGAGCACTGAGCACCCTGAGCACTGAGTACTGAGCACTGAGCACCCTGAGCACTGAGCACCCAGCACCCCGAGTACTGACCACCCAGCACGCCGAGCACTGAGCACCCAGCGCCCCGAGCACTGAGCACCCAGCACCCCGAGCACTGAGCACTGAGCACCCTGAGCACTGAGCACCCAGCACCCCGAGTACTGAGCACTGAGCACCTTGAGTACTGAGCACCAAGCACCCCGAGTACTGAGCACTGAGCACCCTGAATACTGAGCACCCAGCACCCTGAGCACTGAGCACCCAGCACCCTGAGTACTCAGCACTGAGAACCCAGCACCCCGAGGACTGAGCACCCAGCACCCTGAGTACTGAGCACCGAGCACCCTGAGTACTGAGCACCCAGCACCCTGATCACTGAGCACGGAGCACCCCGAGGTACTGAGCACCCAGCACAATGAACACTGAGCACCCAGCACCCTGAGGACTGAGTACCCAGCACCCTGAGCACTGAGCACCCAGCACCCTGAGTACTGAGCACTGATCACCCTGAGCACTGAGCACCCAGCACCCCGAGCACTGAGCACCCAGCACCCTGAGTACTGAGCACCCAGCACCCTGGGCACTGAGCACCCAGCACCCTGAGTACTGAGCACCGAGCACCCTGAGTACTGAGCACCCATCACACTGAGTACTGAGCACCCAGCACCCTGAGCACTGAGCACCCAGCACCCTGAGCACTGAGCACCCAGCACCCTGAGTACTGAGCACCCAGCACCCTGAGTACTGAACACCCAGCACCCTGAGCACTGAGCACTGAGCACCCAGCACCCTGAGCACTGAGCACTGAGCACCCAGCACCCTGAGCACTGAGCACCCAGCACCCCGAGCACTGAGCACCCAGCACCCTGAGCACCCAGCACCCTGAGCACTGAGCACCATGAGCACTGAGCACTGAGCACCCAGCACGCTGAGTACTGAGCACTGAGCACACAGCACCCTGAGTACTGAGCACCCAGCACCCCGAGCACTGAGTACCCAGCGCCCCGAGCACTGAGCACCCAGCACCCCGAGCACTGAGCACCCAGCACCCTGAGTACTGAGCAACCAGCACCCTGAGCACTGAGCACCCGGCACCCTGAGTACTGAGCACCCTGAGTACTGAGCACTGAGCACCCAGCACCCTGAGTACTGAGCACCCAGCACCCCGAGCACTGAGCACCCGGCACCCTGAGTACTGAGCACCCTGAGTACTGAGCACTGAGCACCCAGCACCCTGAGGACTGAGTACCCAGCACCCTGAGCACTGAGCACCCAGCACCCTGAGTACTGAGCACTGATCACCCTGAGCACTGAGCACCCAGCACCCCGAGCACTGAGCACCCAGCACCCTGAGAACTTAGCAGCCAGCACCCTGAGCACTGAGCACCCAGCACCCTGAGTACTGAGCACCCAGCACCCTGAGTACTGAGCACCCAGCACCCTGGGCACTGAGCACCCAGCACCCTGAGTACTGAGCACCGAGCACCCTGAGTACTGAGCACCCATCACCCTGAGTACTGAGCACCCAGCACCCTGAGCACTGAGCACCCAGCACCCTGAGCACTGAGCACCCAGCACCCTGAGTACTGAGCACCCAGCACCCTGAGTACTGAACACCCAGCACCCTGAGCACTGAGCACTGAGCACCCAGCACCCTGAGCACTGAGCACTGAGCACCCAGCACCCTGAGCACTGAGCACCCAGCACCCCGAGTACTGAGCACCCAGCACCCTGAGCACCCAGCACCCTGAGCACTGAGCACCATGAGCACTGAGCACTGAGCACCCAGCACGCTGAGTACTGAGCACTGAGCACACAGCACCCTGAGTACTGAGCACCAGGCACCCCGAGCACTGAGTACCCAGCGCCCCGAGCACTGAGCACCCAGCACCCCGAGCACTGAGCACCCAGCACCCTGAGTACTGAGCAACCATCACCCTGAGCACTGAGCACCCAGCACCCTGAGCACTGAGCGCTGAGCACCCAGCACCCCGAGCACTGAGCACCCAGCACCCCGAGCACTGAGCACCCAGCACCCTGAGCACTGAGCACCCAGCACCCTGTGCACTGAGCACCCAGCACCCTGAGTACTGAGCACCCAGCACCCTGAGTACTGAGCACCCAGCACCCTGAGTACTGAGCACCCAGCACGCTGAGTACTGAGCACCCAGCACCCCGAGCACTGAGGACCCAGCACCCTGAGTACTGAGCACTGAGCAACCAGCACCCCGAGCACGGAGCACCCAGGACCCCAAGCACTGAGTACAGAGCACCCAGCACCCTGAGCTCCGAGCTCCCCGAGCACTGAGCACCCAGCACACTGAGCACTGAGCACCCAGCACCCTGAGCACTGAGCACCCAGCACCCTGAGTACTGAGCACCCAGCACGCTGAGTACTGAGCACCCAGCACCCCGAGCACTGAGCACCCAGCACCCTGAGTACTGAGCACTGAGCACCCAGCACCCTGAGCACTGAGCACCCAGCACCCTGTGCACTGAGAATCCAGCACCCTGAGTACTGAGCACCCAGCACCCTGAGTACTGAGCAACCAGCACCGTGAGAACTGAGCACTCAGCACCCTGAGTACTGAGCACCGAGCACCCTGAGCACTGAGCACCCAGCACCCTGAGCACTGAGCACCCTGAGGACTGAGCACCCAGCACCCTGAGCACTGAGCACCGATCACCCTGAGCACTGAGCACCCAGCACCCCGAGCACTGAGCACCCAGCACCCTGAGTACTGAGCACCCAGCACCCCGAGTACTGAGCACCCAGCACCCTGAGTACTGAGCACCCAGCACCCTGAGCACTGAGCACCCGGCACCCTGAGTACTGAGCACCATGAGTACTGAGCACTGAGCACCCAGCACCCTGAGGACAGAGTACCCAGCACCCTGAGCACTGAGCACCCAGCACCCTGAGTACTGAGCACTGATCACCCTGAGCACTGAGCACCCAGCACCCCGAGCACTGAGCACCCAGCACCCTGAGTACTGAGCATCCAGCACCCTGAGCACTGAGCACCCAGCACCCTGAGTACTGAGCACCCAGCACACTGAGTACTGAGCACCCAGCACCCTGGGCACTGAGCACCCAGCACCCTGAGTACTGAGCACCGAGCACCCTGAGTACTGAGCACCCAGCACCCTGAGTACTGAGCACCCAGCACCCTGAGCACTGAGCACCCAGCACCCTGAGCACTGAGCACCCAGCACCCTGATTACTGAGCACCCAGCACCCTGAGTACTGAACACCCAGCACCCTGAGCACTGAGCACTGAGCACCCAGCACCCTGAACACTGAGTACCCAGCACCCTGAGCACGGAGCACCCCGAGGACTGAGCACCCAGCACCCTGAGCACTGAGCACCCAGCACCTTGAGTACTGAGCACCGTGCACCTCGAGCACTGAGCACCCTGAGTACTGAGCACCCAGCACCCCGATCACTGAGCACCCTGCACCCTGAGCACTGAGCACCCAGCACCCTGAGCACTGAGCACCCAGCACCCTGAGTACTGAGCACCCAGCACGCTGAGTACTGAGCACCCAGCACCCCGAGCAGTGAGCAACCAGCACCGTGAGCACGGAGCACCCCGAGGACTGAGCACCCAGCACCTTGAGTACTGAGCACCGAGCACCTCGAGCACTAAGCACCCAGCACACTGAGTACTGAGCACCCAGCACCCTGAGCACTGAGCACCCAGCACCCTGAGCACTGAGCACCCAGCAACCTGAGTACTGAGCACTCAGCACCCTGAGTACTGAACACCCAGCACCCTGAGCATTGAGCACTGAGCACCCTGAGCACTGAGTACTGAGCACTGAGCACCCTGAGCACTGAGCACCCAGCACCCCGAGTACTGAGCACCCAGCACGCCGAGCACTGAGCACCCAGCGCCCCGAGCACTGAGCACCCAGCACCCCGAGCACTGAGCACTGAGCACCCTGAGCACTGAGCACCCAGCACCCCGAGTACTGAGCACTGAGCACCTTGAGTACTGAGCACCAAGCACCCCGAGTACTGAGCACTGAGCACCCTGAATACTGAGCACCCAGCACCCTGAGCACTGAGCACCCAGCACCCTGAGTACTCAGCACTGAGAACCCAGCACCCCGAGGACTGAGCACCCAGCACCCTGAGTACTGAGCACCGAGCACCCTGAGTACTGAGCACCCAGCACCCTGATCACTGAGCACGGAGCACCCCGAGGTACTGAGCACCCAGCACAATGAGCACTGAGCACCCAGCACCCTGAGGACTGAGTACCCAGCACCCTGAGCACTGAGCACCCAGCACCCTGAGTACTGAGCACTGATCACCCTGAGCACTGAGCACCCAGCACCCCGAGCACTGAGCACCCAGCACCCTGAGTACTGAGCACCCAGCACCCTGGGCACTGAGCACCCAGCACCCTGAGTACTGAGCACCGAGCACCCTGAGTACTGAGCACCCATCACACTGAGTACTGAGCACCCAGCACCCTGAGCACTGAGCACCCAGCACCCTGAGCACTGAGCACCCAGCACCCTGAGTACTGAGCACCCAGCACCCTGAGTACTGAACACCCAGCACCCTGAGCACTGAGCACTGAGCACCCAGCACCCTGAGCACTGAGCACTGAGCACCCAGCACCCTGAGCACTGAGCACCCAGTACCCCGAGCACTGAGCACCCAGCACCCTGAGCACCCAGCACCCTGAGCACTGAGCACCATGAGCACTGAGCACTGAGCACCCAGCACGCTGAGTACTGAGCACTGAGCACACAGCACCCTGAGTACTGAGCAGCCAGCACCCCGAGCACTGAGTACCCAGCGCCCCGAGCACTGAGCACCCAGCACCCCGAGCACTGAGCACCCAGCACCCTGAGTACTGAGCAACCAGCACCCTGAGCACTGAGCACCCAGCACCCTGAGCACTGAGCGCTGAGCACCCAGCACCCCGAGCACTGAGCACCCAGCACCCCGAGCACTGAGCACCCAGCACCCTGAGCACTGAGCACCCAGCACCCTGTGCACTGAGCACCCAGCACCCTGAGTACTGAGCACCCAGCACCCTGAGTACTGAGCACCCAGCACCCTGAGTACTGAGCACCCAGCACGCTGAGTACTGAGCACCCAGCACCCCGAGCACTGAGGACCCAGCACCCTGAGTACTGAGCACTGAGCAACCAGCACCCCGAGCACGGAGCACCCAGGACCCCAAGCACTGAGTACAGAGCACCCAGCACCCTGAGTACTGAGCACCGAGCTCCCCGAGCACTGAGCACCCAGCACACTGAGCACTGAGCACCCAGCACCCTGAGCACTGAGCACCCAGCACCCTGAGTACTGAGCACCCAGCACGCTGAGTACTGAGCACCCAGCACCCCGAGCACTGAGCACCCAGCACCCTGAGTACTGAGCACTGAGCACCCAGCACCCCGAGAACTGAGCACCCAGCACCCTGTGCACTGAGCATCCAGCACCCTGAGTACTGAGCACCCAGCACCCTGAGTACTGATCACCCAGCATCGTGAGAACTGAGCACTCAGCACCCTGAGTACTGAGCACCGAGCACCCCGAGCACTGAGCACCCAGCACCCTGAGCACTGAGCACCCTGAGGACTGAGCACCCAGCACCCTGAGCACTGAGCACCGATCACCCTGAGCACTGAGCACCCAGCACCCCGAGCACTGAGCACCCAGCACCCTGAGTACTGAGCACCCAGCACCCCGAGTACTGAGCACCCAGCACCCTGAGTACTGAGCACCCAGCACCCTGAGCACTGAGCACCCGGCACCCTGAGTACTGAGCACCATGAGTACTGAGCACTGAGCACACAGCACCCTGAGGACAGAGTACCCAGCACCCTGAGCACTGAGCACCCAGCACCCTGAGTACTGAGCACTGATCACCCTGAGCACTGAGCACCCAGCACCCCGAGCACTGAGCACCCAGCACCCTGAGTACTGAGCATCCAGCACCCTGAGCACTGAGCACCCAGCACCCTGAGTACTGAGCACCCAGCACCCTGAGTACTGAGCACCCAGCACCCTGGGCACTGAGCACCCAGCACCCTGAGTACTGAGCACCGAGCACCCTGAGTACTGAGCACCCAGCACCCTGAGTACTGAGCACCCAGGACCCTGAGCACTGAGCACCCAGCACCCTGAGCACTGAGCACCCAGCACCCTGAGTACTGAGCACCCAGCACCCTGAGTACTGAACACCCAGCACCCTGAGCACTGAGCACTGAGCACCCAGCACCCTGAGCACTGAGCACCCAGCACCCTGAGCACGGAGCACCCCGAGGACTGAGCACCCAGCACCCTGAGCACTGAGCACCCAGCACCTTGAGTACTGAGCACCGTGCACCTCGAGCACTGAGCACCCTGAGTACTGAGCACCCAGCACCCCGATCACTGAGCACCCTGCACCCTGAGCACTGAGCACCCAGCACCCTGAGCACTGAGCACCCAGCACCCTGAGTACTGAGCACCCAGCACCCCGAGCAGTGAGCAACCAGCACCGTGAGCACAGAGCACCCCGAGGACTGAGCACCCAGCACCTTGAGTACTGAGCACCGAGCACCTCGAGCACTAAGCACCCAGCACCCTGAGTACTGAGCACCCAGCACCCTGAGCACTGAGCACCCAGCACCCTGAGCACTGAGCACCCAGCAACCTGAGTACTGAGCACTCAGCACCCTGAGTACTGAACACCCAGCACCCTGAGCACTGAGCACTGAGCACCTTGAGCACTGAGTACTGAGCACTGAGCACCCTGAACACTGAGCACCCAGCACCCCGAGTACTGAGCACCCAGCACCCCGAGCACTGAGCACCCAGCGCCCCGAGCACTGAGCACCCAGCACCCCGAGTACTGAGCACTGAGCACCTTGAGTACTGAGCACCAAGCACCCCGAGTACTGAGCACTGAGCACCCTGAATACTGAGCACCCAGCACCCTGAGCACTGAGCACCCAGCACCTTGAGTACTGAGCACCAAGCACCCCGAGCACTGAGCACCCAGCACGCTGAGTACTGAGCACCCAGCACCCCGAGCACTGAGCACCCAGCACCCTGAGTACTGAGCACTGAGCACCCAGCACCCCGAGCACTGAGCACCCAGCACCCCGAGCACTGAGCACCCAGCACACTGAGTACTGAGCACCCAGCACCCTGAGTAGTGAGCACCCAGCACCGTGAGAACTGAGCACTCAGCTCCCTGAGTACTGAGCACCGAGCACCCCGAGCACTGAGCACCCAGCACCCTGAGCACTGAGCACCCTGAGGACAGAGTACCCAGCACCCTGAGCACTGAGCACCCAGCACACTGAGTACTGAGCACTGATCACCCTGAGGACTGAGCACCCAGCACCCTGAGGACAGAGTACCCAGCACCCTGAGCACTGAGCACCCAGCACCCTGAGTACTGAGCACTGATCACCCTGAGCACTGAGCACACAGCACCCCGAGCACTGAGCACCCAGCACCCTGAGTACTGAGCAGCCAGCACCCTGAGCACTGAGCACCCAGCACCCTGAGTACTGAGCACCCAGCACCCTGAGTACTGAGCACCCAGCACCCTGGGCACTGAGCACCCAACACCCTGAGTACTGAGCACCGAGCACCCTGAGTACTGAGCACCCAGCACCCTGGGTACTGAGCACCCAGCACCCTGAGCACTGAGCACGCAGCACCCTGAGCACTGAGCACCCAGCACCCTGAGTACTGAGCACCCAGCACCCTGAGTACTGAACACCCAGCACCCTGAGCACTGAGCACTGAGCACCCAGCACCCCGAGTACTGAGCACCCAGCACCCTGAGTACTGAGCACCCAGCACCCCGAGCACTGAGCACCCGGCACCCTGAGTACTGAGCACCCTGAGTACTGAGCACTGAGCACCCAGCACCCTGAGGACTGAGTACCCAGCACCCTGAGCACTGAGCACCCAGCACCCTGAGTACTGAGCACTGATCACCCTGAGCACTGAGCACCCAGCACCCCGAGCACTGAGCACCCAGCACCCTGAGAACTTAGCAGCCAGCACCCTGAGCACTGAGCACCCAGCACCCTGAGTACTGAGCACCCAGCACCCTGAGTACTGAGCACCCAGCACCCTGGGCACTGAGCACCCAGCACCCTGAGTACTGAGCACCGAGCACCCTGAGTACTGAGCACCCATCACCCTGAGTACTGAGCACCCAGCACCCTGAGCACTGAGCACCCAGCACCCTGAGCACTGAGCACCCAGCACCCTGAGTACTGAGCACCCAGCACCCTGAGTACTGAACACCCAGCACCCTGAGCACTGAGCACTGAGCACCCAGCACCCTGAGCACTGAGCACTGAGCACCCAGCACCCTGAGCACTGAGCACCCAGCACCCCGAGTACTGAGCACCCAGCACCCTGAGCACCCAGCACCCTGAGCACTGAGCACCATGAGCACTGAGCACTGAGCACCCAGCACGCTGAGTACTGAGCACTGAGCACACAGCACCCTGAGTACTGAGCACCAGGCACCCCGAGCACTGAGTACCCAGCGCCCCGAGCACTGAGCACCCAGCACCCCGAGCACTGAGCACCCAGCACCCTGAGTACTGAGCAACCATCACCCTGAGCACTGAGCACCCAGCACCCTGAGCACTGAGCGCTGAGCACCCAGCACCCCGAGCACTGAGCACCCAGCACCCCGAGCACTGAGCACCCAGCACCCTGAGCACTGAGCACCCAGCACCCTGTGCACTGAGCACCCAGCACCCTGAGTACTGAGCACCCAGCACCCTGAGTACTGAGCACCCAGCACCCTGAGTACTGAGCACCCAGCACGCTGAGTACTGAGCACCCAGCACCCCGAGCACTGAGGACCCAGCACCCTGAGTACTGAGCACTGAGCAACCAGCACCCCGAGCACGGAGCACCCAGGACCCCAAGCACTGAGTACAGAGCACCCAGCACCCTGAGCTCCGAGCTCCCCGAGCACTGAGCACCCAGCACACTGAGCACTGAGCACCCAGCACCCTGAGCACTGAGCACCCAGCACCCTGAGTACTGAGCACCCAGCACGCTGAGTACTGAGCACCCAGCACCCCGAGCACTGAGCACCCAGCACCCTGAGTACTGAGCACTGAGCACCCAGCACCCTGAGCACTGAGCACCCAGCACCCTGTGCACTGAGAATCCAGCACCCTGAGTACTGAGCACCCAGCACCCTGAGTACTGAGCAACCAGCACCGTGAGAACTGAGCACTCAGCACCCTGAGTACTGAGCACCGAGCACCCTGAGCACTGAGCACCCAGCACCCTGAGCACTGAGCACCCTGAGGACTGAGCACCCAGCACCCTGAGCACTGAGCACCGATCACCCTGAGCACTGAGCACCCAGCACCCCGAGCACTGAGCACCCAGCACCCTGAGTACTGAGCACCCAGCACCCCGAGTACTGAGCACCCAGCACCCTGAGTACTGAGCACCCAGCACCCTGAGCACTGAGCACCCGGCACCCTGAGTACTGAGCACCATGAGTACTGAGCACTGAGCACCCAGCACCCTGAGGACAGAGTACCCAGCACCCTGAGCACTGAGCACCCAGCACCCTGAGTACTGAGCACTGATCACCCTGAGCACTGAGCACCCAGCACCCCGAGCACTGAGCACCCAGCACCCTGAGTACTGAGCATCCAGCACCCTGAGCACTGAGCACCCAGCACCCTGAGTACTGAGCACCCAGCACACTGAGTACTGAGCACCCAGCACCCTGGGCACTGAGCACCCAGCACCCTGAGTACTGAGCACCGAGCACCCTGAGTACTGAGCACCCAGCACCCTGAGTACTGAGCACCCAGCACACTGAGCACTGAGCACCCAGCACCCTGAGCACTGAGCACCCAGCACCCTGATTACTGAGCACCCAGCACCCTGAGTACTGAACACCCAGCACCCTGAGCACTGAGCACTGAGCACCCAGCACCCTGAACACTGAGTACCCAGCACCCTGAGCACGGAGCACCCCGAGGACTGAGCACCCAGCACCCTGAGCACTGAGCACCCAGCACCTTGAGTACTGAGCACCGTGCACCTCGAGCACTGAGCACCCTGAGTACTGAGCACCCAGCACCCCGATCACTGAGCACCCTGCACCCTGAGCACTGAGCACCCAGCACCCTGAGCACTGAGCACCCAGCACCCTGAGTACTGAGCACCCAGCACGCTGAGTACTGAGCACCCAGCACCCCGAGCAGTGAGCAACCAGCACCGTGAGCACGGAGCACCCCGAGGACTGAGCACCCAGCACCTTGAGTACTGAGCACCGAGCACCTCGAGCACTAAGCACCCAGCACACTGAGTACTGAGCACCCAGCACCCTGAGCACTGAGCACCCAGCACCCTGAGCACTGAGCACCCAGCAACCTGAGTACTGAGCACTCAGCACCCTGAGTACTGAACACCCAGCACCCTGAGCATTGAGCACTGAGCACCCTGAGCACTGAGTACTGAGCACTGAGCACCCTGAGCACTGAGCACCCAGCACCCCGAGTACTGAGCACCCAGCACGCCGAGCACTGAGCACCCAGCGCCCCGAGCACTGAGCACCCAGCACCCCGAGCACTGAGCACTGAGCACCCTGAGCACTGAGCACCCAGCACCCCGAGTACTGAGCACTGAGCACCTTGAGTACTGAGCACCAAGCACCCCGAGTACTGAGCACTGAGCACCCTGAATACTGAGCACCCAGCACCCTGAGCACTGAGCACCCAGCACCCTGAGTACTCAGCACTGAGAACCCAGCACCCCGAGGACTGAGCACCCAGCACCCTGAGTACTGAGCACCGAGCACCCTGAGTACTGAGCACCCAGCACCCTGATCACTGAGCACGGAGCACCCCGAGGTACTGAGCACCCAGCACAATGAGCACTGAGCACCCAGCACCCTGAGGACTGAGTACCCAGCACCCTGAGCACTGAGCACCCAGCACCCTGAGTACTGAGCACTGATCACCCTGAGCACTGAGCACCCAGCACCCCGAGCACTGAGCACCCAGCACCCTGAGTACTGAGCACCCAGCACCCTGGGCACTGAGCACCCAGCACCCTGAGTACTGAGCACCGAGCACCCTGAGTACTGAGCACCCATCACACTGAGTACTGAGCACCCAGCACCCTGAGCACTGAGCACCCAGCACCCTGAGCACTGAGCACCCAGCACCCTGAGTACTGAGCACCCAGCACCCTGAGTACTGAACACCCAGCACCCTGAGCACTGAGCACTGAGCACCCAGCACCCTGAGCACTGAGCACTGAGCACCCAGCACCCTGAGCACTGAGCACCCAGCACCCCGAGCACTGAGCACCCAGCACCCTGAGCACCCAGCACCCTGAGCACTGAGCACCATGAGCACTGAGCACTGAGCACCCAGCACGCTGAGTACTGAGCACTGAGCACACAGCACCCTGAGTACTGAGCAGCCAGCACCCCGAGCACTGAGTACCCAGCGCCCCGAGCACTGAGCACCCAGCACCCCGAGCACTGAGCACCCAGCACCCTGAGTACTGAGCAACCAGCACCCTGAGCACTGAGCACCCAGCACCCTGAGCACTGAGCGCTGAGCACCCAGCACCCCGAGCACTGAGCACCCAGCACCCCGAGCACTGAGCACCCAGCACCCTGAGCACTGAGCACCCAGCACCCTGTGCACTGAGCACCCAGCACCCTGAGTACTGAGCACCCAGCACCCTGAGTACTGAGCACCCAGCACCCTGAGTACTGAGCACCCAGCACGCTGAGTACTGAGCACCCAGCACCCCGAGCACTGAGGACCCAGCACCCTGAGTACTGAGCACTGAGCAACCAGCACCCCGAGCACGGAGCACCCAGGACCCCAAGCACTGAGTACAGAGCACCCAGCACCCTGAGTACTGAGCACCGAGCTCCCCGAGCACTGAGCACCCAGCACACTGAGCACTGAGCACCCAGCACCCTGAGCACTGAGCACCCAGCACCCTGAGTACTGAGCACCCAGCACGCTGAGTACTGAGCACCCAGCACCCCGAGCACTGAGCACCCAGCACCCTGAGTACTGAGCACTGAGCACCCAGCACCCCGAGAACTGAGCACCCAGCACCCTGTGCACTGAGCATCCAGCACCCTGAGTACTGAGCACCCAGCACCCTGAGTACTGATCACCCAGCATCGTGAGAACTGAGCACTCAGCACCCTGAGTACTGAGCACCGAGCACCCCGAGCACTGAGCACCCAGCACCCTGAGCACTGAGCACCCTGAGGACTGAGCACCCAGCACCCTGAGCACTGAGCACCGATCACCCTGAGCACTGAGCACCCAGCACCCCGAGCACTGAGCACCCAGCACCCTGAGTACTGAGCACCCAGCACCCCGAGTACTGAGCACCCAGCACCCTGAGTACTGAGCACCCAGCACCCTGAGCACTGAGCACCCGGCACCCTGAGTACTGAGCACCATGAGTACTGAGCACTGAGCACACAGCACCCTGAGGACAGAGTACCCAGCACCCTGAGCACTGAGCACCCAGCACCCTGAGTACTGAGCACTGATCACCCTGAGCACTGAGCACCCAGCACCCCGAGCACTGAGCACCCAGCACCCTGAGTACTGAGCATCCAGCACCCTGAGCACTGAGCACCCAGCACCCTGAGTACTGAGCACCCAGCACCCTGAGTACTGAGCACCCAGCACCCTGGGCACTGAGCACCCAGCACCCTGAGTACTGAGCACCGAGCACCCTGAGTACTGAGCACCCAGCACCCTGAGTACTGAGCACCCAGGACCCTGAGCACTGAGCACCCAGCACCCTGAGCACTGAGCACCCAGCACCCTGAGTACTGAGCACCCAGCACCCTGAGTACTGAACACCCAGCACCCTGAGCACTGAGCACTGAGCACCCAGCACCCTGAGCACTGAGCACCCAGCACCCTGAGCACGGAGCACCCCGAGGACTGAGCACCCAGCACCCTGAGCACTGAGCACCCAGCACCTTGAGTACTGAGCACCGTGCACCTCGAGCACTGAGCACCCTGAGTACTGAGCACCCAGCACCCCGATCACTGAGCACCCTGCACCCTGAGCACTGAGCACCCAGCACCCTGAGCACTGAGCACCCAGCACCCTGAGTACTGAGCACCCAGCACGCTGAGTACTGAGCACCCAGCACCCCGAGCAGTGAGCAACCAGCACCGTGAGCACGGAGCACCCCGAGGACTGAGCACCCAGCACCTTGAGTACTGAGCACCGAGCACCTCGAGCACTAAGCACCCAGCACCCTGAGTACTGAGCACCCAGCACCCTGAGCACTGAGCACCCAGCACCCTGAGCACTGAGCACCCAGCAACCTGAGTACTGAGCACTCAGCACCCTGAGTACTGAACACCCAGCACCCTGAGCACTGAGCACTGAGCACCTTGAGCACTGAGTACTGAGCACTGAGCACCCTGAACACTGAGCACCCAGCACCCCGAGTACTGAGCACCCAGCACCCCGAGCACTGAGCACCCAGCGCCCCGAGCACTGAGCACCCAGCACCCCGAGTACTGAGCACTGAGCACCTTGAGTACTGAGCACCAAGCACCCCGAGTACTGAGCACTGAGCACCCTGAATACTGAGCACCCAGCACCCTGAGCACTGAGCACCCAGCACCTTGAGTACTGAGCACCAAGCACCCCGAGCACTGAGCACCCAGCACGCTGAGTACTGAGCACCCAGCACCCCGAGCACTGAGCACCCAGCACCCTGAGTACTGAGCACTGAGCACCCAGCACCCCGAGCACTGAGCACCCAGCACCCCGAGCACTGAGCACCCAGCACACTGAGTACTGAGCACCCAGCACCCTGAGTAGTGAGCACCCAGCACCGTGAGAACTGAGCACTCAGCTCCCTGAGTACTGAGCACCGAGCACCCCGAGCACTGAGCACCCAGCACCCTGAGCACTGAGCACCCTGAGGACAGAGTACCCAGCACCCTGAGCACTGAGCACCCAGCACACTGAGTACTGAGCACTGATCACCCTGAGGACTGAGCACCCAGCACCCTGAGGACAGAGTACCCAGCACCCTGAGCACTGAGCACCCAGCACCCTGAGTACTGAGCACTGATCACCCTGAGCACTGAGCACACAGCACCCCGAGCACTGAGCACCCAGCACCCTGAGTACTGAGCAGCCAGCACCCTGAGCACTGAGCACCCAGCACCCTGAGTACTGAGCACCCAGCACCCTGAGTACTGAGCACCCAGCACCCTGGGCACTGAGCACCCAACACCCTGAGTACTGAGCACCGAGCACCCTGAGTACTGAGCACCCAGCACCCTGGGTACTGAGCACCCAGCACCCTGAGCACTGAGCACGCAGCACCCTGAGCACTGAGCACCCAGCACCCTGAGTACTGAGCACCCAGCACCCTGAGTACTGAACACCCAGCACCCTGAGCACTGAGCACTGAGCACCCAGCACCCCGAGTACTGAGCACCCAGCACCCTGAGTACTGAGCACCCAGCACCCCGAGCACTGAGCACCCGGCACCCTGAGTACTGAGCACCCTGAGTACTGAGCACTGAGCACCCAGCACCCTGAGGACTGAGTACCCAGCACCCTGAGCACTGAGCACCCAGCACCCTGAGTACTGAGCACTGAGCACCCAGCAACCCGAGCACTGAGCACCCAGCTCCCTGTGTACTGAGCACTGAGCACCCTGAGTACTAAGCACGAAGCACCCTGAGTACTGAGCACCCTGGACCCTGAGCACTGAGCACCCATCACCCCGATCACTGAGCACCCAGCACCCTGAGCACTGAGCACCCAGCACCCTGAGCACTGAGCACCAAGCACCCAGAGCACTGAGCACCCAGCACCCTGAGCACCGAGCACCCAGCACCCTGAGTACTGAGCAGCGAGCACCCTGAGTACTGAGCACCCAGCACCCTGAGTACTGAGCACCCAGCACCCTGAGTACTGAGCACCGAGCACCCCGAGTACTGAGCACCCAGCACACTGAGCACTCAGCACCCAGCACCCTGAGTACTGAGCTCCCAGCACCCCGAGCCCTGAGCACCCAGCAACCTGAGTACTGAGCACCCTGAGTTCTGAGCACCGATCACCCTGAGCACTGAGCACCCAGCACCCTGGGTATTGAGCACCCAGCACCCTGAGCACTGAGCACCCAGCACCCTGAGCACTGAGCACGCAGCACCCCGAGCACTGAGCACCCAGCACCCTGAGTACTGAGCACCCAGCACCCTGAGTACTGAGCACCCAGCACCCTGAGCACTGAGCACCCAGCACCCTGAGTACTGAGCACCCAGCACCCTGAGTACTGAGCAACCAGCACCCTGAGCACTGAGCACCCAGCACCCTGAGCACTAAGCACTGAGCACCCAGCACCCCGAGCACTGAGCACCCAGCACCCCGAGCACTAAGCACCCAGCACCCTGAGCACTGAGCACCCAGCACCCTGTGCACTGAGCACCCAGCACCCTGAGTACTGAGCACCCAGCACCCTGAGTACTGAGCACCCAGCACCCTGAGTACTGAGCACCCAGCACGCTGAGTACTGAGCACCCAGCACCCCGAGCACTGAGCACCCAGCACCCTGAGTACTGAGCACTGAGCAACCAGCACCCCGAGCACGGAGCACCCAGGACCCCAAGCACTGAGTACTGAGCACCCAGCACCCTGAGTACTGAGCAATGAGCTCCCCGAGCACTGAGCACCCAGCACACTGAGAACTGAGCACCCAGCACCCTGAGCACTGAGCACCCAGCACCCTGAGTACTGAGCACCCAGCACGCTGAGTACTGAGCACCCAGCACCCCGAGCACTGAGCACCCAGCACCCTGAGTACTGAGCACTGAGCACCCAGCACCCCGAGCACTGAGCACCCAGCACCCTGTGCACTGAGCACCCAGCACCCTGAGTACTGAGCACCCAGCACCCTGAGTAGTGAGCACCCAGCACCGTGAGAACTGAGCACTCAGCTCCCTGAGTACTGAGCACCGAGCACCCCGAGCACTGAGCACCCAGCACCCTGAGCACTGAGCACCCTGAGGACAGAGTACCCAGCACCCTGAGCACTGAGCACCCAGCACACTGAGTACTGAGCACTGATCACCCTGAGCACTGAGCACCCAGCACCCTGAGGACAGAGTACCCAGCACCCTGAGCACTGAGCACCCAGCACCCTGAGTACTGAGCACTGATCACCCTGAGCACTGAGCACACAGCACCCCGAGCACTGAGCACCCAGCACCCTGAGTACTGAGCAGCCAGCACCCTGAGCACTGAGCACCCAGCACCCTGAGTACTGAGCACCCAGCACCCTGAGTACTGAGCACCCAGCACCCTGGGCACTGAGCACCCAACACCCTCAGTACTGAGCACCGAGCATCCTGAGTACTGAGCACCCAGCACCCTGGGTACTGAGCACCCAGCACCCTGAGCACTAAGCACCCAGCACCCTGAGCACTGAGCACCCAGCACCCTGAGTACTGAGCACCCAGCACCCTGAGTACTGAACACCCAGCACCCTGAGCACTGAGCACTGAGCACCCAGCACCCTGAGCACTGAGCACCCAGCACCCTGAGCACGGAGCACCCCGAGGACTGAGCACCCAGCACCCTGAGCACTGAGCACCCAGCACCTTGAGTACTGAGCACCGAGCACCTCGAGCACTGAGCACCATGAGTACTGAGCACCCAGCACCCCGATCACTGAGCACCCTGCACCCTGAGCACCCAGCACCCTGAGTACTGAGCACCCAGCACGCTGAGTACTGAGCACCCAGCACCCCCGAGCACTGAGCAACCAGCACCGTGAGCACGGAGCACCCCCGAGGACTGAGCACCCAGCACCTTGAGTACTGAGCACCGAGCACCTCGAGCACTAAGCACCCAGCACCCTGAGTACTGAGCACCCAGCACCATGAGCACTGAGCACCCAGCACCCTGAGCACTGAGCACCCAGCACCCCGAGCACTGAGCACCCAGCACCCTGAGTACTGAGCACCCAACACCAGAGTACTGAGCACCCAGCACCCTGAGCACTGAGCACCGAGCAACCTGAGTACTGAGCACCCAGCACCCTGAGTACTGAACACCCAGCACCCTGAGCACTGAGCACTGAGCACACTGAGCACTGAGCACTGAGCACCCAGCACCCTGAGTACTGAGCACCCAGCACCCCGAGCACTGAGTACCCAGCGCCCCGAGCACTGAGCACCCAGCACCCCGAGCACTGAGCACCCAGCACCCTGAGTACTGAGCAACCAGCACACTGAGCACTGAGCACCCAGCACCCTGAGCACTGAGCGCTGAGCACCCAGCACCCCGAGCACTGAGCACCCAGCACCCCGAGCACTGAGCACCCAGCACCCTGAGCACTGAGCACCCAGCACCCTGTGCACTGAGCACCCAGCACCCTGAGTATTGAGCACCCAGCACCCTGAGTACTGAGCACCCAGCACCCTGAGTACTGAGCACCCAGCACGCTGAGTACTGAGCACCCAGCACCCCGAGCACTGAGGACCCAGCACCCTGAGTAC
>NW_024543153.1:0-84325 GCF_018167655.1 Microtus oregoni
TGGTGCTGGGTGCTCAGTGCTCGGGTGCTGGGTGCTCAGTGCTCGGGGTGCTGGGTGCTCAGTGCTCAGTGCTCAGGGTGCTGGGTGCTCAGTGCTCAGGGTGCTGGTTGCTCAGTACTCAGGGTGCTGGGTGCTCAGTACTCAGGGTGCTGGGTGCTCAGTGCTCAGGGTGCTGGGTGCTCAGTACTCAGGGTGCTGGGTGCTCAGTACTCAGGGTGCTGGGTGCTCAGTACTCAGGGTGCTGGGTGCTCAGTGCTCGGGGTGCTGCGTGCTCAGTGCTCAGGGTGCTGGGTGCTCAGTGCTCAGGGTGCTGGGTGCTCAATACTCAGGGTGCTGGGTGCTCAGTGCTCAGGGTGATCGGTGCTCAGAACTCAGGGTGCTCAGTACTCAGGGTGCTGGGTGCTCAGGGCTCGGGGTGCTGGGAGCTCAATACTCAGGGTGCTGGGTGCTCAGTGCTCGGGGTGCTGGGTGCTGAGTGCTCAGGGTGCTGGGTGCTCAGTACTCGGGGTGCTCGGTGCTCAGTACTCAGGGTGCTGGGTGCTCAGTACTCAGGGTGCTGGGAGCTCAGTACTCAGGGTGCTGGGTGCTCAGTGCTCAGGGTGCTGGGTGCTCAGTGCTCTGGGTGCTTGGTGCTCAGTGCTCAGGGTGCTGGGTGCTCAGTGCTCAGGGTGCTGGGTGCTCAGTGCTCAGGGTGCTGGGTGCTCAGTACGCAGGGTGCTCAGTACTCAGTACTCAGGGTGCTGGGTGCTCAGTGATCGGGGTGATGGGTGCTGAGTCCTCAGGGTGCTGGGAGCTCAGTGCTCTGGGTGCTCGGTGCTCAGTGCTCAGGGTCCAGGGTGCTCAGTACTCAGGATGCTGGGTGCTTAGTACTCAGGGTGCTCAGTGCTCAGTACACAGGGTGCTGGGTGCTCAGTGCTCGGGGTGCTGGGTGCTCAGTGCTCAGGGTGCTGGGTGCTCAGTGCTCGGGGTGCTGGGTGCTCAGTACTCAGCGTGCTGGGTGCTCAGTACTCAGGTTGCTGGGTGCCCAGTGCTCAGGGTGCTGGGTGCTCAGTGCTCAGTGTGCTGAGTGCTCAGTGCTCGGGGAGCTCGGTGCTCAGTACTCAGGGTGCTGGGTGCTCAGTATTCAGTGCTTGGGGTCCTGGGTGCTCCGTGCTCGTGGTGCTGGATGCTCAGTGCTCTGGGTGCTTAGTGCTCAGTACTCAGGGTGCTGGGTGCTCAGTACTCAGGGTGCTGGGTGCTCATTCTCGGGGTGCTGGGTGCTCAGTGCTCGGGGTGCTGGGTGCTCAGTACTCAGGGTGCTGGGGGCTCAGTACTCAGGGTGCTGGGTGCTCAGTACTCAGGGTGCTCGGTTCTCAGTACTCAGGTTGCTGGGTGCTCATACTCGGGGTGCTGGGTGCTCAGTGCTCGGGGTGCTGGGTGCTCAGTACTCAGGGTGCTGGGGGCTCAGTACTCAGGGTGCTGGGTGCTCAGTCCTCGGGGTGCTCCGTGCTCAGGGTGCTGGGTGCTCAGTGCTCAGGGTGCTGGGTGCTGAGTGCTCTGGGTGCTGGGTGCTGAGTGCTCAGGGTGCTGGGTGCTCAGTGCTCGGGGTGCTCGGTGCTCAGTGCTCAGGGTCCTGGGTGCTCAGTACTCAGGGTGCTGGGTGCTTAGTACTCAGGGTGCTCAGTGCTCAGTACACAGGGTGCTGGGTGCTCAGTACTCGGGGTGCTGGGTGCTCATTACTCAGGGTGCTGGGTGCTCAGTGCTCGGGGTGCTTGCTGCTCAGTACTCTTTGTGCTGGATGCTCAGTACTCAGTGTGCTGGGTGCTCAGTGCTCGGGGTGCTCGGTGCTCTGTGCTCAGGATGTTCGGTGCTCAGTACTTTTGGTGCTGGGTGCTCAGTACTCAGGGTGCTGGGTGCTCAGTGCTCGGGTTGCTCAGTACTCAGGGTGCTGGGTGCTCAGTACTCAGGGTGCTGGGTGCTGAGTGCTCGGGGTGCTGGGTGCTCAGTACTCAGGGTGCTGGGTGCTCAGTGCACAGGGTGCTGGGTGCTCAGTACTCAGGGTGATGTGTGCTCTGTACTCAGGGTGCTCAGTGCTCGGGGAGCTCGGTGCTCAGTACTCAGGGTGCTGGGTGCTCAGTACTCAGTGCTCGGGGTCCTGGGTGCTCAGCGCTCTGGGTGCTTAGTGCACAGTACTCAGGGTGCTGGGTCCTCAGTATTCAGGGTGCTCAGTGCTCGGGGTGCTGGGTGCTCAGTACTCAGGGTGCTGGGTGCTCAGTACTCAGGTTGCTGGGTGCCCATTCTCGGGGTGCTGGGTGCTCAGTGCTCGGGGTGCTGGGTGCTCAGTACTCGGGGTGCTGGGAGCTCAGTGCTCAGCGTGCTGGGTGCTCAGTACTCAGGGTGCTCGGTTCTCAGTACTCAGGGTGCTGGGTGCCCATTCTCGGGGTGCTGGGTGCTCAGTGCTCGGGGTGCTGGGTGCTCAGTGCTCAGGGTCCTCAGTGCTCAGTACGCAGGGTGCTCAGTACTCAGCGTGCTTTGTGCTCAGTGCTCAGGTTGCTGGGTGCTCAGTACTCAGGGTGGTGGGTGCTCAGTGCTCGGGGAGCTCGGTGCTCAGTACTCAGGGTGCTGGGTGCTCAGTGCTCAGTGCTCGGGGTCCTGGGTGCTCCGTGCTCAGAGTGCTGGTTGCTCAGTGCTCTGGGTGCTTAGTGCTCAGTACTCAGGGTGCTGGGTGCTCAGTACTCAGGGTGCTGTGTGCTCATTCTCGGGGTGCTGGGTGCTCAGTGATCGGGGTGCTGGGTGCTCAGTACTCAGGGTGCTGGGGGCTCAGTACTCAGGGTGCTGGGTGCTCAGTACTCAGGGTGCTCGGTTCTCAGTACTCAGGGTGCTGGGTGCTCATTCTCGGGGTGCTGGGTGCTCAGTGCTTGGGGTGCTGGGTGCTCAGTACTCAGGGTGCTGTGGGCTCAGTACTCAGGGTGCTGGGTGCTCAGTGGTTGGGGTGCTCCGTGCTCAGGGTGCTGGGTGCTCAGTGCTCAGGGTGCTGGGTGCTCAGTGCTCGGTGTGCTGGGTGCTCAGTGCTCACGGTGATCGGTGCTCAGTGCTCAGGGTGCTGGGTGCTCAGTCCTCAGGGTGCTCAGTGCTCCGGGTGCTGGGTGCTCAGTGCTCGGGGGGCTCGGTGCTCAGTACTCAGGGTGCTGAGTGCTCAGTTCTCACGGTGCTGGGTGCTCAGTACTCAGGGTGCTGGGTGCTCAGTACTCAGGGTGCTGGGTGCTCAGTGCTCAGGGTGCTGGGTGCTCAGTGCTCAGGGTGCTGGGTGCTCAGTGCTCGGGGTGCTGGGTGCTCAGTGCTCGGGGTGCTGGGTGCTCAGTGCTCAGTGCTCAGGGTGCTGGGTGCTCAGTGCTCAGGGTGCTGGTTGCTCAGTACTCAGGGTGCTTGGTGCTCAGTACTCAGGGTGCTGGGTGCTCAGTGCTCAGGTTGCTGGGTGCTCAGTACTCAGGGTGCTGGGTGCTCAGTACTCAGGGTGCTGGGTGCTCAGTACTCAGGGTGCTGGGTGCTCAGTGCTCGGGGTGCTGCGTGCTCAGTGCTCAGGGTGCTGGGTGCTCAGTGCTCAGGGTGCTGGGTGCTCAATACTCAGGGTGCTGGGTGTTCAGTGCTCGGGGTGCTCGGTGCTCAGTACTCAAGGTGCTGCGTGCTCAGTGCTCAGGGTGCTGGGTGCTCAGTCCGCGGGGTGCTCCGTGCTCAGTGATTAGGGTGCTTGGTGCTCAGTACTCAGGGTGCTGGGTGCTCAGTGCTCGGGGTACCCGGTGCTCAGTGCTCGGGGTGCTCGGTGCTCAGTACTCAGGGTGCTGTGTGCTCAGTGCTCAGGGTGCTGGGTGCTCAGTACTCAGGGTGCTGGGTGCTCAGTGCTCAGGGTGCTGGGTGCTCAGTGCTCGGGGTGCTGGGTGCTCAGTACTCAGGGTGCTGTGTGCTCAGTGCTCGGGGTGATGTGTGCTGAGTGCTCAGGGTGCTGGGTGCTCAGTACTCTTGGTGCTCGTTGCTCAGTACTCAGGGTGCTGGTTGCTCAGTACTCAGGGTGCTGGGTGCTCAGTACTCAGGGTGCTCGCTGCTCAGTACTCAGGGTGCTGGGTGCTCAGTGCTCAGGGTGCTGGGTGCTCAGTACTCAGGGTGCTGGGTGCTCAGTGCTCAGGGTGATCGGTGCTCAGTCCTCAGGGTGCTAAGTACTCAGGGTGCTGGGTGCTCAGTGCTTGGGTTGCTCAGTACTCAGGGTGCTGGGTGCTCAGTACTCAGGGTGCTGGGTGCTCAGTGCTCGGGGTGCTGGGTGCTCAGTACTCAGGGTGCTGGGTGCTCAGTGCACAGGGTGCTGGGTGGTCAGTACTCAGGGTGATGTGTGCTCAGTACTCAGGGTGCTCAGTGCTCGGAGAGCTCTGTGCTCAGTACTCAGGGTGCTGGGTGCTCAGTACTCAGTGCTCGGGGTCCTGGGTGCTCAGCGCCCTGGGTGCTTAGTGCACAGTACTCAGGGTGCTGGGTGCTCAGTATTCAGGGTGCTCAGTGCTCGGCTTGCTGGGTGCTCAGTACTCAGGGTGCTGGGTGCTCATTCTCGGGGTGCTGGGTGCTCAGTGCTCGGGGTGCTGGGTGCTCAGTGCTCAGCGTGCTGGGTGCTCAGTACTCAGGGTGCTCGGTTCTCAGTACTCAGGGTGCTGGGTGCCCATTCTCGGGGTGCTGGGTGCTCAGTGCTCGGCGTGCTGAGTGCTCAGTGCTCAGGGTCCTCGGTGCTCAGTACTCAGGGTGCTCAGTACTCAGCATGCTTTGTGCTCAGTGCTCAGGGTGCTGGGTGCTCAGTACTCAGGGTGGTGGGTGCTCAGTACTCACGGTGCTGGGTGCTCAGTACTCGGGGTGCTGGGTGCTCATTACTCAGGGTGCTGAGTGCTCAGTGCTCGGGGTGCTTGCTGCTCAGTACTCTTGGTGCTGGGTGCTCAGTACTCAGGGTGCTGTGTGCTCAGTACTCAGGGTGCTCGGTTCTCAGTACTCAGGGTGCTGGGTGCCCATTCTCGGGGTGCTGGGTGCTCAGTGCTCGGGGTGCTGTGTGCTCAGTGGTCGGGGTGCTCCGTGCTCAGGGTGCTGGGTGCTCAGTGCTCGGGGTGCTGGGTGCTGAGTGCTCAGGGTGATGGGTGCTCAGTGCTCGGGGTGCTCGGTGCTCAGTGCTCAGGGTCCTGGGTGCTCAGTACTCAGGGTGCTCGGTTCTCAGTACTCAGGGTGCTCATTGCTCAGTACACAGGGTGCTGGGTGCTCAGTACTCGGGGTGCTGGGTGCTCATTACTCAGGGTGCTGGGTGCTCAGTGCTCGGGGTGCTTGCTGCTCAGTACTCTTGGTGCTGGGTGCTCAGTACTCAGGGTGCTGGGTGCTCAGTACTCAGGGTGCTGGGTGCTCAGTGCTCAGGGTGCTCAGTACTCAGTACTCAGGGTGCAGGGTGCTCCGTGCTCAGGGTGCTGGGTGCTCAGTGCTCAGGGAGCTGGGTGCTCAGTACTCAGGGTGCTCAGTACTCAGTACTCAGGGTGCAGGGTGCTCAGTGCTCGGGGTGCTGGGTGCTCAGTGCTCAGGGTGCTGGGTGCTCAGTGCTCAGGTTGCTGGGTGCTCAGTACTCAGGGTGCTCGGTTCTCAGTACTCAGGGTGCTGGGTGCTCAGTACTCAGGGTGCTGGGTGCTGAGTGCTCGGGGTGCTGGGTGCTCAGTACTCAGGGTGCTGGGTGCTCAGTGCACAGGGTGCTGGGTGCTCAGTACTCAGGGTGATGTGTGCTCTGTACTCAGGGTGCTCAGTGCTCGGGGAGCTCGGTGCTCAGTACTCAGGGTGCTGGGTGCTCAGTACTCAGTGCTCGGGGTCCTGGGTGCTCAGCGCTCTGGGTGCTTAGTGCACAGTACTCAGGGTGCTGGGTCCTCAGTATTCAGGGTGCTCAGTGCTCGGGGTGCTGGGTGCTCAGTACTCAGGGTGCTGGGTGCTCAGTACTCAGGTTGCTGGGTGCCCATTCTCTGGGTGCTGGGTGCTCAGTGCTCGGGGTGCTGGGTGCTCAGTACTCGGGGTGCTGGGAGCTCAGTGCTCAGCGTGCTGGGTGCTCAGTACTCAGGGTGCTCGGTTCTCAGTACTCAGGGTGCTGGGTGCCCATTCTCGGGGTGCTGGGTGCTCAGTGCTCGGGGTGCTGGGTGCTCAGTGCTCAGGGTCCTCAGTGCTCAGTACGCAGGGTGCTCAGTACTCAGCGTGCTTTGTGCTCAGTGCTCAGGTTGCTGGGTGCTCAGTACTCAGGGTGGTGGGTGCTCAGTGCTCGGGGAGCTCGGTGCTCAGTACTCAGGGTGCTGGGTGCTCAGTGCTCAGTGCTCGGGGTCCTGGGTGCTCCGTGCTCAGAGTGCTGGTTGCTCAGTGCTCTGGGTGCTTAGTGCTCAGTACTCAGGGTGCTGGGTGCTCAGTACTCAGGGTGCTGTGTGCTCATTCTCGGGGTGCTGGGTGCTCAGTGATCGGGGTGCTGGGTGCTCAGTACTCAGGGTGCTGGGGGCTCAGTACTCAGGGTGCTGGGTGCTCAGTACTCAGGGTGCTCGGTTCTCAGTACTCAGGGTGCTGGGTGCTCATTCTCGGGGTGCTGGGTGCTCAGTGCTTGGGGTGCTGGGTGCTCAGTACTCAGGGTGCTGTGGGCTCAGTACTCAGGGTGCTGGGTGCTCAGTGGTTGGGGTGCTCCGTGCTCAGGGTGCTGGGTGCTCAGTGCTCAGGGTGCTGGGTGCTCAGTGCTCGGTGTGCTGGGTGCTCAGTGCTCACGGTGATCGGTGCTCAGTGCTCAGGGTGCTGGGTGCTCAGTCCTCAGGGTGCTCAGTGCTCCGGGTGCTGGGTGCTCAGTGCTCGGGGGGCTCGGTGCTCAGTACTCAGGGTGCTGAGTGCTCAGTTCTCACGGTGCTGGGTGCTCAGTACTCAGGGTGCTGGGTGCTCAGTACTCAGGGTGCTGGGTGCTCAGTGCTCAGGGTGCTGGGTGCTCAGTGCTCAGGGTGCTGGGTGCTCAGTGCTCGGGGTGCTGGGTGCTCAGTGCTCGGGGTGCTGGGTGCTCAGTGCTCAGTGCTCAGGGTGCTGGGTGCTCAGTGCTCAGGGTGCTGGTTGCTCAGTACTCAGGGTGCTTGGTGCTCAGTACTCAGGGTGCTGGGTGCTCAGTGCTCAGGTTGCTGGGTGCTCAGTACTCAGGGTGCTGGGTGCTCAGTACTCAGGGTGCTGGGTGCTCAGTACTCAGGGTGCTGGGTGCTCAGTGCTCGGGGTGCTGCGTGCTCAGTGCTCAGGGTGCTGGGTGCTCAGTGCTCAGGGTGCTGGGTGCTCAATACTCAGGGTGCTGGGTGTTCAGTGCTCGGGGTGCTCGGTGCTCAGTACTCAAGGTGCTGCGTGCTCAGTGCTCAGGGTGCTGGGTGCTCAGTCCGCGGGGTGCTCCGTGCTCAGTGATTAGGGTGCTTGGTGCTCAGTACTCAGGGTGCTGGGTGCTCAGTGCTCGGGGTACCCGGTGCTCAGTGCTCGGGGTGCTCGGTGCTCAGTACTCAGGGTGCTGTGTGCTCAGTGCTCAGGGTGCTGGGTGCTCAGTACTCAGGGTGCTGGGTGCTCAGTGCTCAGGGTGCTGGGTGCTCAGTGCTCGGGGTGCTGGGTGCTCAGTACTCAGGGTGCTGTGTGCTCAGTGCTCGGGGTGATGTGTGCTGAGTGCTCAGGGTGCTGGGTGCTCAGTACTCTTGGTGCTCGTTGCTCAGTACTCAGGGTGCTGGTTGCTCAGTACTCAGGGTGCTGGGTGCTCAGTACTCAGGGTGCTCGCTGCTCAGTACTCAGGGTGCTGGGTGCTCAGTGCTCAGGGTGCTGGGTGCTCAGTACTCAGGGTGCTGGGTGCTCAGTGCTCAGGGTGATCGGTGCTCAGTCCTCAGGGTGCTAAGTACTCAGGGTGCTGGGTGCTCAGTGCTTGGGTTGCTCAGTACTCAGGGTGCTGGGTGCTCAGTACTCAGGGTGCTGGGTGCTCAGTGCACGGGGTGCTGGGTGCTCAGTACTCAGGGTGCTGGGTGCTCAGTGCACAGGGTGCTGGGTGGTCAGTACTCAGGGTGATGTGTGCTCAGTACTCAGGGTGCTCAGTGCTCGGAGAGCTCTGTGCTCAGTACTCAGGGTGCTGGGTGCTCAGTACTCAGTGCTCGGGGTCCTGGGTGCTCAGCGCCCTGGGTGCTTAGTGCACAGTACTCAGGGTGCTGGGTGCTCAGTATTCAGGGTGCTCAGTGCTCGGCTTGCTGGGTGCTCAGTACTCAGGGTGCTGGGTGCTCATTCTCGGGGTGCTGGGTGCTCAGTGCTCGGGGTGCTGGGTGCTCAGTGCTCAGCGTGCTGGGTGCTCAGTACTCAGGGTGCTCGGTTCTCAGTACTCAGGGTGCTGGGTGCCCATTCTCGGGGTGCTGGGTGCTCAGTGCTCGGCGTGCTGAGTGCTCAGTGCTCAGGGTCCTCGGTGCTCAGTACTCAGGGTGCTCAGTACTCAGCATGCTTTGTGCTCAGTGCTCAGGGTGCTGGGTGCTCAGTACTCAGGGTGGTGGGTGCTCAGTACTCACGGTGCTGGGTGCTCAGTACTCGGGGTGCTGGGTGCTCATTACTCAGGGTGCTGAGTGCTCAGTGCTCGGGGTGCTTGCTGCTCAGTACTCTTGGTGCTGGGTGCTCAGTACTCAGGGTGCTGTGTGCTCAGTACTCAGGGTGCTTGGTTCTCAGTACTCAGGGTGCTGGGTGCCCATTCTCGGGGTGCTGGGTGCTCAGTGCTCGGGGTGCTGTGTGCTCAGTGGTCGGGGTGCTCCGTGCTCAGGGTGCTGGGTGCTCAGTGCTCGGGGTGCTGGGTGCTGAGTGCTCAGGGTGCTGGGTGCTCAGTGCTCGGGGTGCTCGGTGCTCAGTGCTCAGGGTCCTGGGTGCTCAGTACTCAGGGTGCTGGGTGCTTAGTACTCAGGGTGCTCATTGCTCAGTACACAGGGTGCTGGGTGCTCAGTACTCGGGGTGCTGGGTGCTCATTACTCAGGGTGCTGGGTGCTCAGTGCTCGGGGTGCTTGCTGCTCAGTACTCTTGGTGCTGGGTGCTCAGTACTCAGGGTGCTGGGTGCTCAGTACTCAGGGTGCTGGGTGCTCAGTGCTCAGGGTGCTCAGTACTCAGTACTCAGGGTGCAGGGTGCTCCGTGCTCAGGGTGCTGGGTGCTCAGTGCTCAGGGAGCTGGGTGCTCAGTACTCAGGGTGCTCAGTACTCAGTACTCAGGGTGCAGGGTGCTCAGTGCTCGGGGTGCTGGGTGCTCAGTGCTCAGGGTGCTGGGTGCTCAGTGCTCAGGTTGCTGGGTGCTCAGTACTCAGGGTGCTCGGTTCTCAGTACTCAGGGTGCTGGGTGCTCAGTACTCAGGGTGCTGGGTGCTCAGTGCTCAGGTGCTCGGTGCTAAGTACTCAGGGTGCTGGGTGCTGAGTACTCAGGGTGCTGGGTGCTCAGTACTCAGGGTGCTGGGTGCTCAGTACTCAGGGTGTTGGGTGCTCAGTCCTCAGGGTGCTCAGTGCTCCGGGTGCTGGGTGCTCAGTGCTCGGGGTGCTGGGTGCTCAGTGCTCAGGGTGCTGGGTGCTCAGTGCTCAGGGTGCTGGGTGCTCAGTGCTCGGGGTGCTGGGTGCTCAGTGCTCAGGGTGCTGGGAGCTCAGTGCTCGGGGTGCTGGGTGCTCAGTGCTCGGGGTGCTGGGTGCTCAGTGCTCAGTGCTCAGGGTGCTGGTTGCTCAGTACTCAGGGTGTTGGGTGCTCAGTACTCAGGGTGCTCGGTGCTCAGTACTCAGGGTGCTGTGTGCTCAGTGCTCAGGGTGCTAGGTGCTCAGTGCTCGGGGTACCCGGTGCTCAATACTCAGGGTGCTGGGTGTTCAGTACTCAAGGTGCTGCGTGCTCAGTGCTCAGGGTGCTGGGTGCTCAGTCCGCGGGGTGCTCCGTGCTCAGTGCTCAGTGTGCTGGGTGCTCAGTGCTCAGGGTGCTGGGTGCTCAATACTCAGGGTGCTGGGTGCTCAGTGCTCAGGGTGCTCAGTGCTCAGTGCTCGGGGTGCTGGGTGCTCAGTGCTCGGGGCGCTGGGTGCTCAGTACTCAGGGTGATGTGTGCTCTGTACTCAGGGTGCTCAGTGCTCGGGGAGCTCGGTGCTCAGTACTCAGGGTGCTGGGTGCTCAGTACTCAGTGCTCGGGGTCCTGGGTGCTCAGCGCTCTGGGTGCTTAGTGCACAGTACTCAGGGTGCTGGGTCCTCAGTATTCAGGGTGCTCAGTGCTCGGGGTGCTGGGTGCTCAGTACTAAGGGTGCTGGGTGCTCAGTACTCAGGTTGCTGGGTGCCCATTCTCGGGGTGCTGGGTGCTCAGTGCTCGGGGTGCTGGGTGCTCAGTACTCGGGGTGCTGGGAGCTCAGTGCTCAGCGTGCTGGGTGCTCAGTATTCAGGGTGCTCGGTTCTCAGTACTCAGGGTGCTGGGTGCCCATTCTCGGGGTGCTGGGTGCTCAGTGCTCGGGGTGCTGGGTGCTCAGTGCTCAGGGTCCTCGGTGCTCAGTACGCAGGGTGCTCAGTACTCAGCGTGCTTTGTGCTCAGTGCTCAGGTTGCTGGGTGCTCAGTACTCAGGGTGGTGGGTGCTCAGTGCTCGGGGAGCTCGGTGCTCAGTACTCAGGGTGCTGGGTGCTCAGTGCTCAGTGCTCGGGGTCCTGGGTGCTCCGTGCTCAGAGTGCTGGTTGCTCAGTGCTCTGGGTGCTTAGTGCTCAGTACTCAGGGTGCTGGGTGCTCAGTACTCAGGGTGCTGTGTGCTCATTCTCGGGGTGCTGGGTGCTCAGTGATCGGGGTGCTGGGTGCTCAGTACTCAGGGTGCTGGGGGCTCAGTACTCAGGGTGCTGGGTGCTCAGTACTCAGGGTGCTCGGTTCTCAGTACTCAGGGTGCTGGGTGCTCATTCTCGGGGTGCTGGGTGCTCAGTGCTTGGGGTGCTGGGTGCTCAGTACTCAGGGTGCTGTGGGCTCAGTACTCAGGGTGCTGGGTGCTCAGTGGTTGGGGTGCTCCGTGCTCAGGGTGCTGGGTGCTCAGTGCTCAGGGTGCTGGGTGCTCAGTGCTCGGTGTGCTGGGTGCTCAGTGCTCACGGTGATCGGTGCTCAGTGCTCAGGGTGCTGGGTGCTCAGTCCTCAGGGTGCTCAGTGCTCCGGGTGCTGGGTGCTCAGTGCTCGGGGGGCTCGGTGCTCAGTACTCAGGGTGCTGAGTGCTCAGTTCTCACGGTGCTGGGTGCTCAGTACTCAGGGTGCTGGGTGCTCAGTACTCAGGGTGCTGGGTGCTCAGTGCTCAGGGTGCTGGGTGCTCAGTGCTCAGGGTGCTGGGTGCTCAGTGCTCGGGGTGCTGGGTGCTCAGTGCTCGGGGTGCTGGGTGCTCAGTGCTCAGTGCTCAGGGTGCTGGGTGCTCAGTGCTCAGGGTGCTGGTTGCTCAGTACTCAGGGTGCTGGGTGCTCAGTACTCAGGGTGCTGGGTGCTCAGTACTCAGGGTGCTGGGTGCTCAGTACTCAGGGTGCTGGGTGCTCAGTACTCAGGGTGCTGGGTGCTCAGTGCTCGGGGTGCTGCGTGTTCAGTGCTCAGGGTGCTGGGTGCTCAATACTCAGGGTGCTGGGTGTTCAGTGCTCGGGGTGCTCGGTGCTCAGTA
This sequence comes from Microtus oregoni, assembly GCF_018167655.1. Taxonomy (NCBI): domain Eukaryota; kingdom Metazoa; phylum Chordata; class Mammalia; order Rodentia; family Cricetidae; genus Microtus; species Microtus oregoni. Next base: position 11,655 of record NW_024543153.1, read on the forward strand.
CTCAAGGTGCTGCGTGCTCAGTGCTCAGGGTGCTGGGTGCTCAGTGCTCAGGGTGCTGGGTGCTCAATACTCAGGGTGCTGGGTGTTCAGTGCTCGGGGTGCTCGGTGCTCAGTACTCAAGGTGCTGCGTGCTCAGTGCTCAGGGTGCTGGGTGCTCAGTCCGCGGGGTGCTCCGTGCTCAGTGATTAGGGTGCTTGGTGCTCAGTACTCAGGGTGCTGGGTGCTCAGTGCTCGGGGTACCCGGTGCTCAGTGCTCGGGGTGCTCGGTGCTCAGTACTCAGGGTGCTGTGTGCTCAGTGCTCAGGGTGCTGGGTGCTCAGTGCTCAGGGTGCTGGGTGCTCAGTGCTCAGCGTGCTTGATGCTCAGTACTCAGGGTGCTGGGTGCTCAGTGCTCAGGGTGCTGGGTGCTCAGTGCTCGGGGTGCTGGGTGCTCAGTACTCAGGGTGCTGGGTGCTCAGTACTCAGGGTGCTGGGTGCTCAGTACTCGTTGTGCTGGGTGCTCAGTGCTCAGCGTGCTGGGTGCTCAGTACTCAGGTTGCTCGGTGCTCAGTGCTTGGGGTGCTGGGTGCTCAGTACTCAGGGTGCTGGGTGCTCAGTGCTCAGGGTGCTGGGTGCTCAGTGCTCAGGGTGCTGGGTGCTCAGTACTCAGTGCTCAGGATGCTGGGTGCTCAGTGCTCAGGCTGCTGGGTGCTCAGTGCTCAGGGTACTGGGTGCTCAGTGCTCAGTACTCAGGGTGCTCAGTACTCAGGGTGCCGGGTGCTCAGTGCTCGGTGTGCTGGGTGCTCAGTGCTGAGGGTGGTGCTGGGTGCTCAGTACTAAGGGTGCTGGGTGCTCAGTGCTCAGGGTGCTTGGTGCTCAGTACTCAGGGTGCTCGGTGCTCAGGACTCAGTGCTCAGGATGCTGGGTTCTCAGTACTCAGGGTGCTGGGTGCACAGTGCTAGGGGTGCTGGGTGCTCAGTGCTCGGGGTCTGGGTGCTCAGTACTCAGGGTGCTGGGTGCTCAGTACTCAGGGTGCTGGGTGCTCAGTGCTCAGGGTGCTGGGTGCTCAGTGTTCGGGGAGCTCGGTGCTCAGTACTCAGGGTGCTGGATGCACAGTACTCAGTGCTCGGGGTCCTGGGTGCTCCGTGCTCGGGGTGCTGGGTGCTCAGTGCTCTGGGTGCTTAGTGCTCAGTACTCAGGGTGCTGGGTGCTCAGTACTCAGGGTGCTGGGTGCTCATTCTCGGGGTGCTGGGTGCTCAGTGCTCGGGGTGCTGGGTGCTCAGTACTCAGGGTGCTGGTGGCTCAGTACTCAGGGTGCTGGGTGCTCAGTGCTCAGGTGCTGGGTGCTAAGTACTCAGGGTGCTGGGTGCTCAGTACTCAGGGTGCTCGGTGCTCAGTACTCAGGGTGCTGGGTGCTCAGTGCCCAGGGTGCTGGGTGCTCAGTACTCAGGGTGCTGTGTGCTCAGTACTCAGGGTGCTGGGTGCTCAGTGCTCAGGGTGCTGGCTGCTCAGTACTCAGGGTGCTGGGTGCTCAGTGCTCGGGGTGCTGGGTGCTCAGTGCTCAGGGTGATCAGTGCTCAGTACTCAGGGTGCTGGGTGCTCAGTGCTCAGGGTGCTGGGTACTCAGTCGTCAGGGTGCTGGGTGCTCAGTGCTCAGTACTCAGGGTGCTCAGTACTCAGGGTGCCGGGTGCTCACAGCTCGGGGTGCTGGGTGCTCAATACTCAGGGTGCTGGGTGCTCAGTACTCGGGGTGCTGGGTGCTCAGTACTCAGGGTGCTGGGTGCTCAGTGCTCGGGGTGCTGCGTGCTCAGTGCTCAGGCTGCTGGGTGCTCAGTGCTCAGGGTGCTGGGTGCTCAATACTCAGGGTGCTGGGTGTTCAGTGCTCGGGGTGCTCGGTGCTCAGTACTCAAGGTGCTGCGTGCTCAGTGCTCAGGGTGCTGGGTGCTCAGTCCGCGGGGTGCTCCGTGCTCAGTGATCAGGGTGCTTGGTGCTCAGTACTCAGGGTGCTGGGTGCTCAGTGCTCGGGGTACCCGGTGCTCGGTGCTCGGGGTGCTCGGTGCTCAGTACTCAGGGTGCTGTGTGCTCAGTGCTCAGGGTGCTGGGTGCTCAGTGCTCAGGGTGCTGGGTGCTCAGTGCTCAGCGTGCTTGATGCTCAGTACTCAGTGTGCTGGGTGCTCAGTGCTCAGGGTGCTGGGTGCTCAGTGCTCGGGGTGCTGGGTGCTCAGTACTCAGGATGCTGGGTGCTCTGTGCTCGGGGTGCTGCGTGCTCAGTGCTCAGGGTGCTGGGTGCTCAGTGCTCAGGGTGCTGGGTGCTCAATACTCAGGGTGCTGGGTGTTCAGTGCTCGGGGTGCTCGGTGCTCAGTACTCAAGGTGCTGCGTGCTCAGTGCTCAGGGTACTGGGTGCTCAGTCCGCGGGGTGCTCCGTGCTCAGTGCTCAGTGTGCTGGGTGCTCAGTGCTCAGGGTGCTGGGTGCTCAATACTCAGGGTGCTGGGTGCTCAGTGCTCAGGGTGCTCAGTGCTCAGTGCTCGGGGTGCTGGGTGCTCAGTGCTCGGGGCGCTGGGTGCTCAGAGCTCAGGGTGCTGGGTGCTCAGTACTCGGGGTGCTGGGTGCTCAGTGCTCAGGGTGCTCAGTGCTCAGTACTCAGTGCTCAGGGTGCTCAGTGCTCAGTGCTCAGGGTGCTGGGTGTTCAGTACTCAGGGTGCTGGGTGCTCAGTACTCAGGTTGCTGGTTGCTCAGTGCTCGAGGTGCTGGGTGCTCAGTACTCAGCGTGCTGGGTGCTCAGTACGCAGGGTGCTGGGTGCTCAGTGCTCAGGGCGCTGGGTGCTCAGTGCTCAGGGTGCAGGGTGCTCAGTGATAGGGGTGCTGGGTGCTCAGTACTCAGGGTGCTCAGTGCTCGAGGTGCTGAGTGCTCAGTACTCAGGGTGCTGGGTGCTCAGCGCTCAGGGTGCTGGGTGCTCAGTCCTCGGGGTGCTCCGTGCTCAGGGTGCTGGGTGCTCAGTGCTCAGGGTGCTGGGTGCTCAGTGCTCAGTGCTCAGGGTGCTGGGTGCTCAGTACTCAGGGTGCTGGGTGCTCAGTACTCAGGGTGCTGGGTGCTCAGTGCCCAGGGTGCTGGGTGCTCAGTACTCATGGTGCTGGGTGTTCAGTACTCAGGGTGCTGGGTGCTCAGTGCTCAGGGTGCTGGCTGCTCAGTACTCAGGGTGCTGGGTGCTCAGTGCTTGGGGTGCTGGGTGCTCAGTGCTCAGGGTGATCAGTGCTCAGTACTCAGGGTGCTGGGTGCTCAGTGCTCAGGGTGCTGGGTACTCAGTCCTCAGGGTGCTGGGTGCTCAGTGCTCAGTACTCAGGGTGCTCAGTACTCATGGTGCCGAGTGCTCAGTGCTCGGGGTGCTGGGTGCTCAGTACTCAGGGTGCTGGGTGCTCAGTACTCGGGTTGCTGGGTGCTCAGTACTCAGGTTGCTCGGTGCTCAGTGCTTGGGGTGCTGGGTGCTCAGTACTCAGGGTGCTGGGTGCTCAGTGCTCAGGGTGCTGGGTGCTCAGTGCTCAGGGTGCTGGGTGCTCAGTACTCAGTGCTCAGGATGCTGGGTGCTCAGTGCTCAGGCTGCTGGGTGCTCAGTGCTCAGGGTACTGGGTGCTCAGTGCTCAGTACTCAGGGTGCTCAGTACTCAGGGTGCCGGGTGCTCAGTGCTCGGTGTGCTGGGTGCTCAGTGCTGAGGGTGGTGCTGGGTGCTCAGTACTAAGGGTGCTGGGTGCTCAGTGCTCAGGGTGCTTGGTGCTCAGTACTCAGGGTGCTCGGTGCTCAGGACTCAGTGCTCAGGATGCTGGGTTCTCAGTACTCAGGGTGCTGGGTGCACAGTGCTAGGGGTGCTGGGTGCTCAGTGCTCGGGGTCTGGGTGCTCAGTACTCAGGGTGCTGGGTGCTCAGTACTCAGGGTGCTGGGTGCTCAGTGCTCAGGGTGCTGGGTGCTCAGTGTTCGGGGAGCTCGGTGCTCAGTACTCAGGGTGCTGGATGCACAGTACTCAGTGCTCGGGGTCCTGGGTGCTCCGTGCTCGGGGTGCTGGGTGCTCAGTGCTCTGGGTGCTTAGTGCTCAGTACTCAGGGTGCTGGGTGCTCAGTACTCAGGGTGCTGGGTGCTCATTCTCGGGGTGCTGGGTGCTCAGTGCTCGGGGTGCTGGGTGCTCAGTACTCAGGGTGCTGGTGGCTCAGTACTCAGGGTGCTGGGTGCTCAGTGCTCAGGTGCTGGGTGCTAAGTACTCAGGGTGCTGGGTGCTCAGTACTCAGGGTGCTCGGTGCTCAGTACTCAGGGTGCTGGGTGCTCAGTGCCCAGGGTGCTGGGTGCTCAGTACTCAGGGTGCTGTGTGCTCAGTACTCAGGGTGCTGGGTGCTCAGTGCTCAGGGTGCTGGCTGCTCAGTACTCAGGGTGCTGGGTGCTCAGTGCTCGGGGTGCTGGGTGCTCAGTGCTCAGGGTGATCAGTGCTCAGTACTCAGGGTGCTGGGTGCTCAGTGCTCAGGGTGCTGGGTACTCAGTCGTCAGGGTGCTGGGTGCTCAGTGCTCAGTACTCAGGGTGCTCAGTACTCAGGGTGCCGGGTGCTCACAGCTCGGGGTGCTGGGTGCTCAATACTCAGGGTGCTGGGTGCTCAGTACTCGGGGTGCTGGGTGCTCAGTACTCAGGGTGCTGGGTGCTCAGTGCTCGGGGTGCTGCGTGCTCAGTGCTCAGGCTGCTGGGTGCTCAGTGCTCAGGGTGCTGGGTGCTCAATACTCAGGGTGCTGGGTGTTCAGTGCTCGGGGTGCTCGGTGCTCAGTACTCAAGGTGCTGCGTGCTCAGTGCTCAGGGTGCTGGGTGCTCAGTCCGCGGGGTGCTCCGTGCTCAGTGATCAGGGTGCTTGGTGCTCAGTACTCAGGGTGCTGGGTGCTCAGTGCTCGGGGTACCCGGTGCTCGGTGCTCGGGGTGCTCGGTGCTCAGTACTCAGGGTGCTGTGTGCTCAGTGCTCAGGGTGCTGGGTGCTCAGTGCTCAGGGTGCTGGGTGCTCAGTGCTCAGCGTGCTTGATGCTCAGTACTCAGGGTGCTGGGTGCTCAGTGCTCAGGGTGCTGGGTGCTCAGTGCTCGGGGTGCTGGGTGCTCAGTACTCAGGATGCTGGGTGCTCTGTGCTCGGGGTGCTGCGTGCTCAGTGCTCAGGGTGCTGGGTGCTCAGTGTTCAGGGTGCTGGGTGCTCAATACTCAGGGTGCTGGGTGTTCAGTGCTCGGGGTGCTCGGTGCTCAGTACTCAAGGTGCTGCGTGCTCAGTGCTCAGGGTACTGGGTGCTCAGTCCGCGGGGTGCTCCGTGCTCAGTGCTCAGTGTGCTGGGTGCTCAGTGCTCAGGGTGCTGGGTGCTCAATACTCAGGGTGCTGGGTGCTCAGTGCTCAGGGTGCTCAGTGCTCAGTGCTCGGGGTGCTGGGTGCTCAGTGCTCGGGGCGCTGGGTGCTCAGAGCTCAGGGTGCTGGGTGCTCAGTACTCGGGGTGCTGGGTGCTCAGTGCTCAGGGTGCTCAGTGCTCAGTACTCAGTGCTCAGGGTGCTCAGTGCTCAGTGCTCAGGGTGCTGGGTGTTCAGTACTCAGGGTGCTGGGTGCTCAGTACTCAGGTTGCTGGTTGCTCAGTGCTCGAGGTGCTGGGTGCTCAGTACTCAGCGTGCTGGGTGCTCAGTACGCAGGGTGCTGGGTGCTCAGTGCTCAGGGTGCTGGGTGCTCAGTGCTCAGGGTGCAGGGTGCTCAGTGATAGGGGTGCTGGGTGCTCAGTACTCAGGGTGCTCAGTGCTCGAGGTGCTGAGTGCTCAGTATTCAGGGTGCTGGGTGCTCAGCGCTCAGGGTGCTGGGTGCTCAGTCCTCGGGGTGCTCCGTGCTCAGGGTGCTGGGTGCTCAGTGCTCAGGGTGCTGGGTGCTCAGTGCTCAGTGCTCAGGGTGCTGGGTGCTCAGTACTCAGGGTGCTGGGTGCTCAGTACTCAGGGTGCTGGGTGCTCAGTGCCCAGGGTGCTGGGTGCTCAGTACTCATGGTGCTGGGTGTTCAGTACTCAGGGTGCTGGGTGCTCAGTGCTCAGGGTGCTGGCTGCTCAGTACTCAGGGTGCTGGGTGCTCAGTGCTTGGGGTGCTGGGTGCTCAGTGCTCAGGGTGATCAGTGCTCAGTACTCAGGGTGCTGGGTGCTCAGTGCTCAGGGTGCTGGGTACTCAGTCCTCAGGGTGCTGGGTGCTCAGTGCTCAGTACTCAGGGTGCTCAGTACTCATGGTGCCGAGTGCTCAGTGCTCGGGGTGCTGGGTGCTCAGTACTCAGGGTGCTGGGTGCTCAGTACTCGGGTTGCTGGGTGCTCAGTACTCAGGGTCCTGGGTGCTCAGTGCTCGGGGTGCTGGGTGCTCAGTGCTCAGGGTGATCGGTGCTCAGTGCTCAGGGTGCTGGGTGCTCAGACCTCAGGGTGCTCAGTGCTCAGAGTGCTGGGTGCTCAGTGCTCGGGGTGCTCGGTGCTCAGTACTCAGGGTGCTGAGTGCTCAGTTCTCACGGTGCTGGGTGCTCAGTACTCAGGGTGCTGGGTGCTCAGTACTCAGGGTGCTGGGTGCTCAGTGCTCAGGGTGCTGGGTGCTCAGTGCTCAGGGTGCTGGGTGCTCAGTGCTCGGGGTGCTGGGTGCTCAGTACTCAGGGTGCTGGGTGCTCAGTGCTCAGGGTGCTGGGTGCTCAGCACTCAGGGTGCTGGGTGCTCAGTACTCTTGGTGCTGGGTGCTCAGTACTCAGGGTGCTGGGTGCTCAGTGCTCGGGGTGCTCGGTGCTCTGTGCTCAGGATGCTCGGTGCTCAGTACTTTTGGTGCTGGGTGCTCAGTACTCAGGGTGCTGGGTGCTCAGTGCTCAGGGTGCTGGGTGCTCAGTGCTCAGGGTGCTGGGTGCTCAGTACTCAGGGTGCTCAGTAGTCAGTACTCAGGGTGCTGGGTGCTCAGTACTCAGGGTGCTGGGTGCTCAGTGCTCAGGTGCTGGGTGCTAAGTACTCAGGGTGCTGGGTGCTCAGTACTCAGGGTGCTGGGTGCTCAGTGCTCAGGGTGCTGGGTGCTCAGTGCTCAGGGTGCTGGGTGCTCAGCACTCAGGGTGCTCAGTACTCAGGGTGCTGGATGCTCAGTGCATGGGGTCCTGGGTGCTCAGTACTCAGGGTGCTCAGTACTCAGGGTGCTGGGTGCTCAGTGCTCCGGTGCTGGGTGCTCAGTGCTCAGGGTGATCGTTGCTCAGTACTCAGGATGCTGGGTGCTCAGTACTCAGGGTGCTGGGTGCTCAGTACTCAGGGTGCTGGGTGCTCAGTGCTCAGGGTTCTCGGTGCTCAGTACTCAGATTGCTGGGAGCTCAGTGCTCGGTATGCTCGGTGCTCAGTACGTTGGGTGCTCAGTACTCAGGGTGCTGGGTGCTCAGTGCTCAGGGTGATCGGTGCAAGGTACTCAGGGTGCTCAGTTCTCAGGGTGCTGGGTGCTCAGGGCTCGGGGTGCTGGGAGCTCAGTACTCAGGGTGCTGTGTGCTCAGTGCTCGGGGTGATGTGTGCTGAGTGCTCAGGGTGCTGGGTGCTCAGTACTCTTGGTGCTCGGTGCTCAGTACTCAGGGTGCTGGTTGCTCAGTACTCAGGGTGCTGGGTGCTCAGTACTCAGGGTACTCGCTGCTCAGTACTCAGGGTGCTGGGTGCTCAGTACTCAGGGTGCTGGGTGCTCAGTGCTCGGGGTGCTGGGTGCTCAGTACTCAGGGTGCTGGGGGCTCAGTGCACAGGGTGCTGGGTGGTCAGTACTCAGGGTGATGTGTGCTCAGTACTCAGGGTGCTCAGTGCTCGGAGAGCTCTGTGCTCAGTACTCAGGGTGCTGGGTGCTCAGTACTCAGTGCTCGGGGTCCTGGGTGCTCAGCGCTCTGGGTGCTTAGTGCACAGTACTCAGGGTGCTGGGTGTTCAGTATTCAGGGTGCTCAGTGCTCGGGGTGCTGGGTGCTCAGTACTCAGGGTGCTGGGTGCTCATTCTCGGGGTGCTGGGTGCTCAGTGCTCGGGGTGCTGGGTGCTCAGTGCTCAGCGTGCTGGGTGCTCAGTACTCAGGGTGCTGGGTGCCCATTCTCGGGGTGCTGGGTGCTCAGTGCTCGGCGTGCTGAGTGCTCAGTGCTCAGGGTCCTCGGTGCTCAGTACTCAGGGTGCTCAGTACTCAGCATGCTTTGTGCTCAGTGCTCAGGGTGCTGGGTGCTCAGTACTCAGGGTGGTGGGTGCTCAGTACTCACGGTGCTGGGTGCTCAGTACTCGGGGTGCTGGGTGCTCATTACTCAGGGTGCTGAGTGCTCAGTGCTCGGGGTGCTTGCTGCTCAGTACTCTTGGTGCTGGGTGCTCAGTACTCAGGGTGCTGTGTGCTCAGTACTCAGGGTGCTCGGTTCTCAGTACTCAGGGTGCTGGGTGCCCATTCTCGGGGTGCTGGGTGCTCAGTGCTCGGGGTGCTGTGTGCTCAGTGGTCGGGGTGCTCCGTGCTCAGGGTGCTGGGTGCTCAGTGCTCGGGGTGCTGGGTGCTGAGTGCTCAGGGTGCTGGGTGCTCAGTGCTCGGGGTGCTCGGTGCTCAGTGCTCAGGGTCCTGGGTGCTCAGTACTCAGGGTGCTGGGTGCTTAGTACTCAGGGTGCTCATTGCTCAGTACACAGGGTGCTGGGTGCTCAGTACTCGGGGTGCTGGGTGCTCATTACTCAGGGTGCTGGGTGCTCAGTGCTCGGGGTGCTTGCTGCTCAGTACTCTTGGTGCTGGGTGCTCAGTACTCAGGGTGCTGGGTGCTCAGTACTCAGGGTGCTGGGTGCTCAGTGCTCAGCGTGCTCAGTACTCAGTACTCAGGGTGCAGGGTGCTCCGTGCTCAGGGTGCTGGGTGCTCAGTGCTCAGGGAGCTGGGTGCTCAGTACTCAGGGTGCTCAGTACTCAGTACTCAGGGTGCAGGGTGCTCAGTGCTCGGGGTGCTGGGTGCTCAGTGCTCAGGGTGCTGGGTGCTGAGTGCTCAGGTTGCTGGGTGCTCAGTACTCAGGGTGCTCGGTTCTCAGTACTCAGGGTGCTGGGTGCTCAGTACTCAGGGTGCTGGGTGCTCAGTGCTCAGGTGCTCGGTGCTAAGTACTCAGGGTGCTGGGTGCTGAGTACTCAGGGTGCTGGGTGCTCAGTTCTCAGGGTGCTGGGTGCTCAGTACTCAGGGTGTTGGGTGCTCAGTCCTCAGGGTGCTCAGTGCTCCGGGTGCTGGGTGCTCAGTGCTCGGGGTGCTGGGTGCTCAGTGCTCAGGGTGCTGGGTGCTCAGTGCTCAGGGTGCTGGGTGCTCAGTGCTCGGGGTGCTGGGTGCTCAGTGCTCAGGGTGCTGGGTGCTCTGTGCTCGGGGTGCTGGGTGCTCAGTGCTCGGGGTGCTGGGTGCTCAGTGCTCAGTGCTCAGGGTGCTGGTTGCTCAGTACTCAGGGTGTTGGGTGCTCAGTACTCAGGGTGCTCGGTGCTCAGTACTCAGGGTGCTGTGTGCTCAGTGCTCAGGGTGCTGGGTGCTCAGTGCTCGGGGTACCCGGTGCTCAATACTCAGGGTGCTGGGTGTTCAGTACTCAAGGTGCTGCGTGCTCAGTGCTCAGGGTGCTGGGTGCTCAGTCCGCGGGGTGCTCCGTGCTCAGTGCTCAGTGTGCTGGGTGCTCAGTGCTCAGGGTGCTGGGTGCTCAATACTCAGGGTGCTGGGTGCTCAGTGCTCAGGGTGCTCAGTGCTCAGTGCTCGGGGTGCTGGGTGCTCAGTGCTCGGGGCGCTGGGTGCTCAGTGCTCAGGGTGCTGGGTGCTCAGTACTCGGGGTGCTGGGTGCTCAGTGCTCAGGGTGTTCAGTGCTCAGTGCTCGGGGTGCTGGGTGCTCAGTGCTCGGGGCGCTGGGTGCTCAGTGCTCAGGGTGATGGGTGCTCAGTACTCGGGGTGCTGGGTGCTCAGTGCTCAGGGTGCTCAGTGCTCAGTACTCAGTGCTCAGGGTGCTCAGTGCTCAGTGCTCAGGGTGCTGGTTGTTCAGTACTCAGGGTGCTGGGTGCTCAGTACTCAGGTTGCTGGTTGCTCAGTGCTCGAGGTGCTGGGTGCTCAGTACTCAGCGTGCTGGGTGCTCAGTACGCAGGGTGCTGGGTGCTCAGTGCTCAGGGTGCTGGGTGCTCAGTGCTCAGGGTGCAGGGTGCTCAGTGATAGGGGTGCTGGGTGCTCAGTACTCAGGGTGCTCAGTGCTCGAGGTGCTCGGTGCTCAGTACTCAAGGTGCTGGGTGCTCAGTGCTCAGGGTGCTGGGTGCTCAGTCCTCGGGGTGCTCCGTGCTCAGGGTGCTGGGTGCTCAGTGCTCAGGGTGCTGGGTGCTCAGTGCTCAGTGCTCAGGGTGCTGGGTGCTCAGTACTCAGGGTGCTGGGTGCTCAGTACTCAGGGTGCTGGGTGCTCAGTGCCCAGGGTGCTGGGTGCTCAGTACTCAGGGTGCTGGGTGCTCAGTACTCAGGGTGCTGGGTGCTCAGTGCTCGGGGTGCTGGGTGCTCAGTGTTCAGGGTGATCAGTGTTCAGTACTCAGGGTGCTGGGTGCTCAGTGCTCAGGGTGCTGGGTACTCAGTCCTCAGGGTGCTGGGTGCTCAGTGCTCAGTACTCAGGGTGCTCAGTACTCAGGGTGCCGAGTGCTCAGTGCTCGGGGTGCTGGGTGCTCAGTACTCAGGGTGCTGGGTGCTCAGTACTCGGGGTGCTGGGTGCTCAGTACTCAGGGTGCTGGGTGCTCAGTGCTCGGGGTGCTGGGTGCTCAGTGCTCAGGGTGATCGGTGCTCAGTGCTCAGGGTGCTGGGTGCTCAGTCCTCAGGGTGCTCAGTGCTCAGAGTGCTGGGTGCTCAGTGCTCGGGGTGCTCGGTGCTCAGTACTCAGGGTGCTGAGTGCTCAGTTCTCACGGTGCTGGGTGCTCAGTACTCAGGGTGCTGGGTGCTCAGTACTCAGGGTGCTGGGTGCTCAGTGCTCAGGGTGCTGGGTGCTCAGTGCTCAGGGTGCTGGGTGCTCAGTGCTCGGGGTGCTGGGTGCTCAGTACTCAGGGTGCTGTGTGCTCAGTGCTCAGGGTGCTGGGTGCTCAGCACTCAGGGTGCTGGGTGCTCAGTACTCTTGGTGCTGGGTGCTCAGTACTCAGGGTGCTGGGTGCTCAGTGCTCGGGGTGCTCGGTGCTCTGTGCTCAGGATGCTCGGTGCTCAGTACTTTTGGTGCTGGGTGCTCAGTACTCAGGGTGCTGGGTGCTCAGTGCTCAGGGTGCTGGGTGCTCAGTGCTCAGGGTGCTGGGTGCTCAGTACTCAGGGTGCTCAGTAGTCAGTACTCAGGGTGCTGAGTGCTCAGTACTCAGGGTGTTGGGTGCTCAGTGCTCAGGTGCTGGGTGCTAAGTACTCAGGGTGCTGGGTGCTCAGTACTCAGGGTGCTGGGTGCTCAGTGCTCAGGGTGCTGGGTGCTCAGTGCTCAGGGTGCTGGGTGCTCAGCACTCAGGGTGCTCAGTACTCAGGGTGCTGGATGCTCAGTGCATGGGGTCCTGGGTGCTCAGTACTCAGGGTGCTCAGTACTCAGGGTGCTGGGTGCTCAGTGCTCCGGTGCTGGGTGTTCAGTGCTCAGGGTGATCGTTGCTCAGGACTCAGGATGCTGGGTGCTCAGTACTCAGGGTGCTGGGTGCTCAGTACTCAGGGTGCTGGGTGCTCAGTGCTCAGGGTGCTCGGTGCTCAGTACTCAGAGTGCTGGGAGCTCAGTGCTCGGTATGCTCGGTGCTCAGTACGTTGGGTGCTCAGTACTCAGGGTGCTGGGTGCTCAGTGCTCAGGGTGATCGGTGCTCAGTACTCAGGGTGCTCAGTACTCAGGGTGCTGGGTGCTCAGGTCTCGGGGTGCTGGGAGCTCAGTACTCAGGGTGCTGTGTGCTCAGTGCTCGGGGTGATGTGTGCTGAGTGCTCAGGGTGCTGGGTGCTCAGTACTCGGGGTGCTCGGTGCTCAGTACTCAGGGTGCTGGTTGCTCAGTACTCAGGGTGCTGGGTGCTCAGTACTCAGGGTGCTCGCTGCTCAGTACTCAGGGTGCTGGGTGCTCAGTGCTCAGGGTGCTGGATGCTCAGTACTCAGGGTTCTGGGTGCTCAGTGCTCAGGGTGATCGGTGCTCAGTCCTCAGGGTGCTAAGTACTCAGGGTGCTGGGTGCTCAGTGCTTGGGTTGCTCAGTACTCAGGGTGCTGGGTGCTCACTACTCAGGGTGCTGGGTGCTCATTGCTCGGGCTGCTGGGTGCTCAGTACTCAGGGTGCTGGGTGCTCAGTGCACAGGGTGCTGGGTGGTCAGTACTCAGGGTGATGTGTGCTCAGTACTCAGGGTGCTCAGTGCTCGGGGAGCTCTGTGCTCAGTACTCAGGGTGCTGGGTGCTCAGTACTCAGTGCTCGGGGTCCTGGGTGCTCAGCGCTCTGGGTGCTTAGTGCACAGTACTCAGGGTGCTGGGTGCTCAGTATTCAGGGTGCTCAGTGCTCGGCTTGCTGGGTGCTCAGTACTCAGGGTGCTGGGTGCTCATTCTCGGGGTGCTGGGTGCTCAGTGCTCGGGGTGCTGAGTGCTCAGCGTGCTGGGTGCTCAGTACTCAGGGTGCTCGGTTCTCTGTACTCAGGGTGCTGGGTGCCCATTCTCGGGGTGCTGGGTGCTCAGTGCTCGGCGTGCTGAGTGCTCAGTGCTCAGGGTCCTCGGTGCTCAGTACTCAGGGTGCTCAGTACTCAGCATGCTTTGTGCTCAGTGCTCAGGGTGCTGGGTGCTCAGTACTCAGGGTGGTGGGTGCTCAGTACTCACGGTGCTGGGTGCTCAGTACTCGGGGTGCTGGGTGCTCATTACTCAGGGTGCTGAGTGCTCAGTGCTCGGGGTGCTTGCTGCTCAGTACTCTTGGTGCTGGGTGCTCAGTACTCAGGGTGCTGTGTGCTCAGTACTCAGGGTGCTCGGTTCTCAGTACTCAGGGTGCTGGGTGCCCATTCTCGGGGTGCTGGGTGCTCAGTGCTCGGGGTGCTGTGTGCTCAGTGGTCGGGGTGCTCCGTGCTCAGGGTGCTGGGTGCTCAGTGCTCGGGGTGCTGGGTGCTGAGTGCTCAGGGTGCTGGGTGCTCAGTGCTCGGGGTGCTCGGTGCTCAGTGCTCAGGGTCCTGGGTGCTCAGTACTCAGGGTGCTGGGTGCTTAGTACTCAGGGTGCTCATTGCTCAGTACACAGGGTGCTGGGTGCTCAATACTCGGGGTGCTGGGTGCTCATTACTCAGGGTGCTGGGTGCTCAGTGCTCGGGGTGCTTGCTGCTCAGTACTCTTGGTGCTGGGTGCTCAGTACTCAGGGTGCTGGGTGCTCAGTTCTCGGGGTGCTCGGTGCTCTGTGCTCAGGATGCTCGGTGCTCAGTACTTTTGGTGGTGGGTGCTCAGTACTCAGGGTGCAGGGTGCTCCGTGCTCAGGGTGCTGGGTGCTCAGTGCTCAGGGAGCTGGGTGCTCAGTACTCAGGGTGCTCAGTACTCAGTACTCAGGGTGCAGGGTGCTCAGTGCTCGGGGTGCTGGGTGCTCAGTGCTCAGGGTGCTGGGTGCTCAGTGCTCAGGTTGCTGGGTGCTCAGTACTCAGGGTGCTCGGTTCTCAGTACTCAGGGTGCTGGGTGCTCAGTACTCAGGGTGCTGGGTGCTCAGTGCTCAGGTGCTGGGTGCTAAGTACTCAGGGTGCTGGGTGCTGAGTACTCAGGGTGCTGGGTGCTCAGTACTCAGGGTGCTGGGTGCTCAGTGCTCAGGGTGCTGGGTGCTCAGCACTCAGGGTGCTCAGTACTCAGGGTGCTGGGTGTTCAGTGCTCGGGGTGCTCGGTGCTCAGTACTCAAGGTGCTGCGTGCTCAGTGCTCAGGGTGCTGGGTGCTCAGTCCGCGGGGTGCTCCGTGCTCAGTGCTCAGTGTGCTTTGTGCTCAGTGCTCAGGGTGCTGGGTGCTCAATACTCAGGGTGCTGTGTGCTCAGTGCTCAGGGTGCTCAGTGCTCAGTGCTCGGGGTGCTGGGTGCTCAGTGCTCGGGGCGCTGGGTGCTCAGTGCTCAGGGTGCTGGGTGCTCAGTACTCGGGGTGCTGGGTGCTCAGTGCTCAGGGTGCTCAGTGCTCAGTACTCAGTGCTCAGGGTGCTCAGTGCTCAGTGCTCAGGGTGCTGGGTGTTCAGTACTCAGGGTGCTGGGTGCTCAGTACTCAGGGTGCTGGGTGCTCAGTGCTCAGGTGCTCGGTGCTAAGTACTCAGGGTGCTGGGTGCTGAGTACTCAGGGTGCTGGGTGCTCAGTACTCAGGGTGCTGGGTGCTCAGTACTCAGGGTGTTGGGTGCTCAGTCCTCAGGGTGCTCAGTGCTCCGGGTGCTGGGTGCTCAGTGCTCGGGGTGCTGGGTGCTCAGTGCTCAGGGTGCTGGGTGCTCAGTGCTCAGGGTTCTGGGTGCTCAGTGCTCGGGGTGCTGGGTGCTCAGTGCTCAGGGTGCTGGGTGCTCTGTGCTCGGGGTGCTGGGTGCTCAGTGCTCGGGGTGCTGGGTGCTCAGTGCTCAGTGCTCAGGGTGCTGGTTGCTCAGTACTCAGGGTGTTGGGTGCTCAGTACTCAGGGTGCTCGGTGCTCAGTACTCAGGGTGCTGTGTGCTCAGTGCTCAGGGTGCTGGGTGCTCAGTGCTCGGGGTACCCGGTGCTCAATACTCAGGGTGCTGGGTGTTCAGTACTCAAGGTGCTGCGTGCTCAGTGCTCAGGGTGCTGGGTGCTCAGTCCGCGGGGTGCTCCGTGCTCAGTGCTCAGTGTGCTGGGTGCTCAGTGCTCAGGGTGCTGGGTGCTCAATACTCAGGGTGCTGGGTGCTCAGTGCTCAGGGTGCTCAGTGCTCAGTGCTCGGGGTGCTGGGTGCTCAGTGCTCGGGGCGCTGGGTGCTCAGTGCTCAGGGTGCTGGGTGCTCAGTACTCGGGGTGCTGGGTGCTCAGTGCTCAGGGTGTTCAGTGCTCAGTGCTCGGGGTGCTGGGTGCTCAGTGCTCGGGGCGCTGGGTGCTCAGTGCTCAGGGTGATGGGTGCTCAGTACTCGGGGTGCTGGGTGCTCAGTGCTCAGGGTGCTCAGTGCTCAGTACTCAGTGCTCAGGGTGCTCAGTGCTCAGTGCTCAGGGTGCTGGTTGTTCAGTACTCAGGGTGCTGGGTGCTCAGTACTCAGGTTGCTGGTTGCTCAGTGCTCGAGGTGCTGGGTGCTCAGTACTCAGCGTGCTGGGTGCTCAGTACGCAGGGTGCTGGGTGCTCAGTGCTCAGGGTGCTGGGTGCTCAGTGCTCAGGGTGCAGGGTGCTCAGTGATAGGGGTGCTGGGTGCTCAGTACTCAGGGTGCTCAGTGCTCGAGGTGCTCGGTGCTCAGTACTCAAGGTGCTGGGTGCTCAGTGCTCAGGGTGCTGGGTGCTCAGTCCTCGGGGTGCTCCGTGCTCAGGGTGCTGGGTGCTCAGTGCTCAGGGTGCTGGGTGCTCAGTGCTCAGTGCTCAGGGTGCTGGGTGCTCAGTACTCAGGGTGCTGGGTGCTCAGTACTCAGGGTGCTGGGTGCTCAGTGCCCAGGGTGCTGGGTGCTCAGTACTCAGGGTGCTGGGTGCTCAGTACTCAGGGTGCTGGGTGCTCAGTGCTCGGGGTGCTGGGTGCTCAGTGTTCAGGGTGATCAGTGTTCAGTACTCAGGGTGCTGGGTGCTCAGTGCTCAGGGTGCTGGGTACTCAGTCCTCAGGGTGCTGGGTGCTCAGTGCTCAGTACTCAGGGTGCTCAGTACTCAGGGTGCCGAGTGCTCAGTGCTCGGGGTGCTGGGTGCTCAGTACTCAGGGTGCTGGGTGCTCAGTACTCGGGGTGCTGGGTGCTCAGTACTCAGGGTGCTGGGTGCTCAGTGCTCGGGGTGCTGGGTGCTCAGTGCTCAGGGTGATCGGTGCTCAGTGCTCAGGGTGCTGGGTGCTCAGTCCTCAGGGTGCTCAGTGCTCAGAGTGCTGGGTGCTCAGTGCTCGGGGTGCTCGGTGCTCAGTACTCAGGGTGCTGAGTGCTCAGTTCTCACGGTGCTGGGTGCTCAGTACTCAGGGTGCTGGGTGCTCAGTACTCAGGGTGCTGGGTGCTCAGTGCTCAGGGTGCTGGGTGCTCAGTGCTCAGGGTGCTGGGTGCTCAGTGCTCGGGGTGCTGGGTGCTCAGTACTCAGGGTGCTGTGTGCTCAGTGCTCAGGGTGCTGGGTGCTCAGCACTCAGGGTGCTGGGTGCTCAGTACTCTTGGTGCTGGGTGCTCAGTACTCAGGGTGCTGGGTGCTCAGTGCTCGGGGTGCTCGGTGCTCTGTGCTCAGGATGCTCGGTGCTCAGTACTTTTGGTGCTGGGTGCTCAGTACTCAGGGTGCTGGGTGCTCAGTGCTCAGGGTGCTGGGTGCTCAGTGCTCAGGGTGCTGGGTGCTCAGTACTCAGGGTGCTCAGTAGTCAGTACTCAGGGTGCTGAGTGCTCAGTACTCAGGGTGTTGGGTGCTCAGTGCTCAGGTGCTGGGTTCTAAGTACTCAGGGTGCTGGGTGCTCAGTACTCAGGGTGCTGGGTGCTCAGTGCTCAGGGTGCTGGGTGCTCAGTGCTCAGGGTGCTGGGTGCTCAGCACTCAGGGTGCTCAGTACTCAGGGTGCTGGATGCTCAGTGCATGGGGTCCTGGGTGCTCAGTACTCAGGGTGCTCAGTACTCAGGGTGCTGGGTGCTCAGTGCTCCGGTGCTGGGTGCTCAGTGCTCAGGGTGATCGTTGCTCAGGACTCAGGATGCTGGGTGCTCAGTACTCAGGGTGCTGGGTGCTCAGTACTCAGGGTGCTGGGTGCTCAGTGCTCAGGGTGCTCGGTGCTCAGTACTCAGAGTGCTGGGAGCTCAGTGCTCGGTATGCTCGGTGCTCAGTACGTTGGGTGCTCAGTACTCAGGGTGCTGGGTGCTCAGTGCTCAGGGTGATCGGTGCTCAGTACTCAGGGTGCTCAGTACTCAGGGTGCTGGGTGCTCAGGTCTCGGGGTGCTGGGAGCTCAGTACTCAGGGTGCTGTGTGCTCAGTGCTCGGGGTGATGTGTGCTGAGTGCTCAGGGTGCTGGGTGCTCAGTACTCGGGGTGCTCGGTGCTCAGTACTCAGGGTGCTGGTTGCTCAGTACTCAGGGTGCTGGGTGCTCAGTACTCAGGGTGCTCGCTGCTCAGTACTCAGGGTGCTGGGTGCTCAGTGCTCAGGGTGCTGGATGCTCAGTACTCAGGGTTCTGGGTGCTCAATGCTCAGGGTGATCGGTGCTCAGTCCTCAGGGTGCTAAGTACTCAGGGTGCTGGGTGCTCAGTGCTTGGGTTGCTCAGTACTCAGGGTGCTGGGTGCTCACTACTCAGGGTGCTGGGTGCTCAGTGCTCGGGGTGCTGGGTGCTCAGTACTCAGGGTGCTGGGTGCTCAGTGCACAGGGTGCTGGGTGGTCAGTACTCAGGGTGATGTGTGCTCAGTACTCAGGGTGCTCAGTGCTCGGGGAGCTCTGTGCTCAGTACTCAGGGTGCTGGGTGCTCAGTACTCAGTGCTCGGGGTCCTGGGTGCTCAGCGCTCTGGGTGCTTAGTGCACAGTACTCAGGGTGCTGGGTGCTCAGTATTCAGGGTGCTCAGTGCTCGGCTTGCTGGGTGCTCAGTACTCAGGGTGCTGGGTGCTCATTCTCGGGGTGCTGGGTGCTCAGTGCTCGGGGTGCTGAGTGCTCAGCGTGCTGGGTGCTCAGTACTCAGGGTGCTGGGTGCTCAGTGCTCAGGTGCTGGGTGCTAAGTACTCAGGGTGCTGGGTGCTGAGTACTCAGGGTGCTGGGTGCTCAGTACTCAGGGTGCTGGGTGCTCAGTGCTCAGGGTGCTGGGTGCTCAGCACTCAGGGTGCTCAGTACTCAGGGTGCTGGGTGTTCAGTGCTCGGGGTGCTCGGTGCTCAGTACTCAAGGTGCTGCGTGCTCAGTGCTCAGGGTGCTGGGTGCTCAGTCCGCGGGGTGCTCCGTGCTCAGTGCTCAGTGTGCTTTGTGCTCAGTGCTCAGGGTGCTGGGTGCTCAATACTCAGGGTGCTGTGTGCTCAGTGCTCAGGGTGCTCAGTGCTCAGTGCTCGGGGTGCTGGGTGCTCAGTGCTCGGGGCGCTGGGTGCTCAGTGCTCAGGGTGCTGGGTGCTCAGTACTCGGGGTGCTGGGTGCTCAGTGCTCAGGGTGCTCAGTGCTCAGTACTCAGTGCTCAGGGTGCTCAGTGCTCAGTGCTCAGGGTGCTGGGTGTTCAGTACTCAGGGTGCTGGGTGCTCAGTACTCAGGGTGCTGGGTGCTCAGTGCTCAGGTGCTCGGTGCTAAGTACTCAGGGTGCTGGGTGCTGAGTACTCAGGGTGCTGGGTGCTCAGTACTCAGGGTGCTGGGTGCTCAGTACTCAGGGTGTTGGGTGCTCAGTCCTCAGGGTGCTCAGTGCTCCGGGTGCTGGGTGCTCAGTGCTCGGGGTGCTGGGTGCTCAGTGCTCAGGGTGCTGGGTGCTCAGTGCTCAGGGTTCTGGGTGCTCAGTGCTCGGGGTGCTGGGTGCTCAGTGCTCAGGGTGCTGGGTGCTCTGTGCTCGGGGTGCTGGGTGCTCAGTGCTCGGGGTGCTGGGTGCTCAGTGCTCAGTGCTCAGGGTGCTGGTTGCTCAGTACTCAGGGTGTTGGGTGCTCAGTACTCAGGGTGCTCGGTGCTCAGTACTCAGGGTGCTGTGTGCTCAGTGCTCAGGGTGCTGGGTGCTCAGTGCTCGGGGTACCCGGTGCTCAATACTCAGGGTGCTGGGTGTTCAGTACTCAAGGTGCTGCGTGCTCAGTGCTCAGGGTGCTGGGTGCTCAGTCCGCGGGGTGCTCCGTGCTCAGTGCTCAGTGTGCTGGGTGCTCAGTGCTCAGGGTGCTGGGTGCTCAATACTCAGGGTGCTGGGTGCTCAGTGCTCAGGGTGCTCAGTGCTCAGTGCTCGGGGTGCTGGGTGCTCAGTGCTCGGGGCGCTGGGTGCTCAGTGCTCAGGGTGCTGGGTGCTCAGTACTCGGGGTGCTGGGTGCTCAGTGCTCAGGGTGTTCAGTGCTCAGTGCTCGGGGTGCTGGGTGCTCAGTGCTCGGGGCGCTGGGTGCTCAGTGCTCAGGGTGATGGGTGCTCAGTACTCGGGGTGCTGGGTGCTCAGTGCTCAGGGTGCTCAGTGCTCAGTACTCAGTGCTCAGGGTGCTCAGTGCTCAGTGCTCAGGGTGCTGGTTGTTCAGTACTCAGGGTGCTGGGTGCTCAGTACTCAGGTTGCTGGTTGCTCAGTGCTCGAGGTGCTGGGTGCTCAGTACTCAGCGTGCTGGGTGCTCAGTACGCAGGGTGCTGGGTGCTCAGTGCTCAGGGTGCTGGGTGCTCAGTGCTCAGGGTGCAGGGTGCTCAGTGATAGGGGTGCTGGGTGCTCAGTACTCAGGGTGCTCAGTGCTCGAGGTGCTCGGTGCTCAGTACTCAAGGTGCTGGGTGCTCAGTGCTCAGGGTGCTGGGTGCTCAGTCCTCGGGGTGCTCCGTGCTCAGGGTGCTGGGTGCTCAGTGCTCAGGGTGCTGGGTGCTCAGTGCTCAGTGCTCAGGGTGCTGGGTGCTCAGTACTCAGGGTGCTGGGTGCTCAGTACTCAGGGTGCTGGGTGCTCAGTGCCCAGGGTGCTGGGTGCTCAGTACTCAGGGTGCTGGGTGCTCAGTACTCAGGGTGCTGGATGCTCAGTGCTCGGGGTGCTGGGTGCTCAGTGTTCAGGGTGATCAGTGTTCAGTACTCAGGGTGCTGGGTGCTCAGTGCTCAGGGTGCTGGGTACTCAGTCCTCAGGGTGCTGGGTGCTCAGTGCTCAGTACTCAGGGTGCTCAGTACTCAGGGTGCCGAGTGCTCAGTGCTCGGGGTGCTGGGTGCTCAGTACTCAGGGTGCTGGGTGCTCAGTACTCGGGGTGCTGGGTGCTCAGTACTCAGGGTGCTGGGTGCTCAGTGCTCGGGGTGCTGGGTGCTCAGTGCTCAGGGTGATCGGTGCTCAGTGCTCAGGGTGCTGGGTGCTCAGTCCTCAGGGTGCTCAGTGCTCAGAGTGCTGGGTGCTCAGTGCTCGGGGTGCTCGGTGCTCAGTACTCAGGGTGCTGAGTGCTCAGTTCTCACGGTGCTGGGTGCTCAGTACTCAGGGTGCTGGGTGCTCAGTACTCAGGGTGCTGGGTGCTCAGTGCTCAGGGTGCTGGGTGCTCAGTGCTCAGGGTGCTGGGTGCTCAGTGCTCGGGGTGCTGGGTGCTCAGTACTCAGGGTGCTGTGTGCTCAGTGCTCAGGGTGCTGGGTGCTCAGCACTCAGGGTGCTGGGTGCTCAGTACTCTTGGTGCTGGGTGCTCAGTACTCAGGGTGCTGGGTGCTCAGTGCTCGGGGTGCTCGGTGCTCTGTGCTCAGGATGCTCGGTGCTCAGTACTTTTGGTGCTGGGTGCTCAGTACTCAGGGTGCTGGGTGCTCAGTGCTCAGGGTGCTGGGTGCTCAGTGCTCAGGGTGCTGGGTGCTCAGTACTCAGGGTGCTCAGTAGTCAGTACTCAGGGTGCTGAGTGCTCAGTACTCAGGGTGTTGGGTGCTCAGTGCTCAGGTGCTGGGTTCTAAGTACTCAGGGTGCTGGGTGCTCAGTACTCAGGGTGCTGGGTGCTCAGTGCTCAGGGTGCTGGGTGCTCAGTGCTCAGGGTGCTGGGTGCTCAGCACTCAGGGTGCTCAGTACTCAGGGTGCTGGATGCTCAGTGCATGGGGTCCTGGGTGCTCAGTACTCAGGGTGCTCAGTACTCAGGGTGCTGGGTGCTCAGTGCTCCGGTGCTGGGTGCTCAGTGCTCAGGGTGATCGTTGCTCAGGACTCAGGATGCTGGGTGCTCAGTACTCAGGGTGCTGGGTGCTCAGTACTCAGGGTGCTGGGTGCTCAGTGCTCAGGGTGCTCGGTGCTCAGTACTCAGAGTGCTGGGAGCTCAGTGCTCGGTATGCTCGGTGCTCAGTACGTTGGGTGCTCAGTACTCAGGGTGCTGGGTGCTCAGTGCTCAGGGTGATCGGTGCTCAGTACTCAGGGTGCTCAGTACTCAGGGTGCTGGGTGCTCAGGTCTCGGGGTGCTGGGAGCTCAGTACTCAGGGTGCTGTGTGCTCAGTGCTCGGGGTGATGTGTGCTGAGTGCTCAGGGTGCTGGGTGCTCAGTACTCGGGGTGCTCGGTGCTCAGTACTCAGGGTGCTGGTTGCTCAGTACTCAGGGTGCTGGGTGCTCAGTACTCAGGGTGCTCGCTGCTCAGTACTCAGGGTGCTGGGTGCTCAGTGCTCAGGGTGCTGGATGCTCAGTACTCAGGGTTCTGGGTGCTCAATGCTCAGGGTGATCGGTGCTCAGTCCTCAGGGTGCTAAGTACTCAGGGTGCTGGGTGCTCAGTGCTTGGGTTGCTCAGTACTCAGGGTGCTGGGTGCTCACTACTCAGGGTGCTGGGTGCTCAGTGCTCGGGGTGCTGGGTGCTCAGTACTCAGGGTGCTGGGTGCTCAGTGCACAGGGTGCTGGGTGGTCAGTACTCAGGGTGATGTGTGCTCAGTACTCAGGGTGCTCAGTGCTCGGGGAGCTCTGTGCTCAGTACTCAGGGTGCTGGGTGCTCAGTACTCAGTGCTCGGGGTCCTGGGTGCTCAGCGCTCTGGGTGCTTAGTGCACAGTACTCAGGGTGCTGGGTGCTCAGTATTCAGGGTGCTCAGTGCTCGGCTTGCTGGGTGCTCAGTACTCAGGGTGCTGGGTGCTCATTCTCGGGGTGCTGGGTGCTCAGTGCTCGGGGTGCTGAGTGCTCAGCGTGCTGGGTGCTCAGTACTCAGGGTGCTCGGTTCTCTGTACTCAGGGTGCTGGGTGCCCATTCTCGGGGTGCTGGGTGCTCAGTGCTCGGCGTGCTGAGTGCTCAGTGCTCAGGGTCCTCGGTGCTCAGTACTCAGGGTGCTCAGTACTCAGCATGCTTTGTGCTCAGTGCTCAGGGTGCTGGGTGCTCAGTACTCAGGGTGGTGGGTGCTCAGTACTCACGGTGCTGGGTGCTCAGTACTCGGGGTGCTGGGTGCTCATTACTCAGGGTGCTGAGTGCTCAGTGCTCGGGGTGCTTGCTGCTCAGTACTCTTGGTGCTGGGTGCTCAGTACTCAGGGTGCTGTGTGCTCAGTACTCAGGGTGCTCGGTTCTCAGTACTCAGGGTGCTGGGTGCCCATTCTCGGGGTGCTGGGTGCTCAGTGCTCGGGGTGCTGTGTGCTCAGTGGTCGGGGTGCTCCGTGCTCAGGGTGCTGGGTGCTCAGTGCTCGGGGTGCTGGGTGCTGAGTGCTCAGGGTGCTGGGTGCTCAGTGCTCGGGGTGCTCGGTGCTCAGTGCTCAGGGTCCTGGGTGCTCAGTACTCAGGGTGCTGGGTGCTTAGTACTCAGGGTGCTCATTGCTCAGTACACAGGGTGCTGGGTGCTCAATACTCGGGGTGCTGGGTGCTCATTACTCAGGGTGCTGGGTGCTCCGTGCTCAGGGTGCTGGGTGCTCAGTGCTCAGGGAGCTGGGTGCTCAGTACTCAGGGTGCTCAGTACTCAGTACTCAGGGTGCAGGGTGCTCAGTGCTCGGGGTGCTGGGTGCTCAGTGCTCAGGGTGCTGGGTGCTCAGTGCTCAGGTTGCTGGGTGCTCAGTACTCAGGGTGCTCGGTTCTCAGTACTCAGGGTGCTGGGTGCTCAGTACTCAGGGTGCTGGGTGCTCAGTGCTCAGGTGCTGGGTGCTAAGTACTCAGGGTGCTGGGTGCTGAGTACTCAGGGTGCTGGGTGCTCAGTACTCAGGGTGCTGGGTGCTCAGTGCTCAGGGTGCTGGGTGCTCAGCACTCAGGGTGCTCAGTACTCAGGGTGCTGGGTGTTCAGTGCTCGGGGTGCTCGGTGCTCAGTACTCAAGGTGCTGCGTGCTCAGTGCTCAGGGTGCTGGGTGCTCAGTCCGCGGGGTGCTCCGTGCTCAGTGCTCAGTGTGCTTTTTGCTCAGTGCTCAGGGTGCTGGGTGCTCAATACTCAGGGTGCTGTGTGCTCAGTGCTCAGGGTGCTCAGTGCTCAGTGCTCGGGGTGCTGGGTGCTCAGTGCTCGGGGCGCTGGGTGCTCAGTGCTCAGGGTGCTGGGTGCTCAGTACTCGGGGTGCTGGGTGCTCAGTGCTCAGGGTGCTCAGTGCTCAGTACTCAGTGCTCAGGGTGCTCAGTGCTCAGTGCTCAGGGTGCTGGGTGTTCAGTACTCAGGGTGCTGGGTGCTCAGTACTCAGGTTGCTGGTTGCTCAGTGCTCGAGGTGCTGGGTGCTCAGTACTCAGCGTGCTGGGTGCTCAGTACGCAGTTTGCTGGGTGCTCATTGCTCAGGGTGCTGGGTGCTCAGTGCTCAGTGTGCAGGGTGCTCAGTGATAGGGGTGCTGGGTGCTCAGTACTCAGGGTGCTCAGTGCTCGAGGTGCTCGGTGCTCAGTACTCAAGGTGCTGGGTGCTCAGTGCTCAGGGTGCTGGGTGCTCAGTCCTCGGGGTGCTCCGTGCTCAGGGTGCTGGGTGCTCAGTGCTCAGGGTGCTGGGTGCTCAGTGCTCAGTTCTCAGGGTGCTGGGTGCTCAGTACTCAGGGTGCTGGGTGCTCAGTACTCAGGGTGCTGGGTGCTCAGTGCCCAGGGTGCTGGGTGCTCAGTACTCAGGGTGCTGGGTGCTCAGTACTCAGGGTGCTGGGTGCTCAGTGCTCAGGGTGCTGGCTGCTCAGTACTCAGGGTGCTGGGTGCTCAGTGCTCGGGGTGCTGGGTGCTCAGTGCTCAGGGTGATCAGTGCTCAGTACTCAGGGTGCTGGGTGCTCAGTGCTCAGGGTGCTGGGTACTCAGTCCTCAGGGTGCTGGGTGCTCAGTGCTCAGTACTCAGGGTGCTCAGTACTCAGGGTGCCGAGTGCTCAGTGCTCGGGGTGCTGGGTGCTCAGTACTCAGGGTGCTGGGTGCTCAGTACTCGGGGTGCTGGGTGCTCAGTACTCAGGGTGCTGGGTGCTCAGTGCTCGGGGTGCTGGGTGCTCAGTGCTCAGGGTGATCGGTGCTCAGTGCTCAGGGTGCTGGGTGCTCAGTCCTCAGGGTGCTCAGTGCTCAGAGTGCTGGGTGCTCAGTGCTCGGGGTGCTCGGTGCTCAGTACTCAGGGTGCTGAGTGCTCAGTTCTCACGGTGCTGGGTGCTCAGTACTCAGGGTGCTGGGTGCTCAGTACTCAGGGTGCTGGGTGCTCAGTGCTCGGGGTGCTGGGTGCTCAGTGCTCAGGGTGATCGGTGCTCAGTGCTCAGGGTGCTGGGTGCTCAGTCCTCAGGGTGCTCAGTGCTCAGAGTGCTGGGTGCTCAGTGCTCGGGGTGCTCGGTGCTCAGTACTCAGGGTGCTGAGTGCTCAGTTCTCACGGTGCTGGGTGCTCAGTACTCAGGGTGCTGGGTGCTCAGTACTCAGGGTGCTTGGTGCTCAGTGCTCAGGGTGCTGGGTGCTCAGTGCTCAGGGTGCTGGGTGCTCAGTGCTCGGGGTGCTGGGTGCTCAGTACTCAGGGTGCTGGGTGCTCAGTGCTCAGGGTGCTGGGTGCTCAGCACTCAGGGTGCTGGGTGCTCAGTACTCTTGGTGCTGGGTGCTCAGTACTCAGGGTGCTGGGTGCTCAGTGCTCGGGGTGCTCGGTGCTCTGTGCTCAGGATGCTCGGTGCTCAGTACTTTTGGTGCTGGGTGCTCAGTACTCAGGGTGCTGGGTGCTCAGTGCTCAGGGTGCTGGGTGCTCAGTGCTCAGGGTGCTGGGTGCTCAGTACTCAGGGTGCTCAGTAGTCAGTACTCAGGGTGCTGGGTGCTCAGTACTCAGGGTGTTGGGTGCTCAGTGCTCAGGTGCTGGGTGCTAAGTACTCACGGTGCTGGGTGCTCAGTACTCAGGGTGCTATGTGCTCAGTGCTCAGGGTGCTGGGTGCTCAGTGCTCAGGGTGCTGGGTGCTCAGCACTCAGGGTGCTCAGTACTCAGGGTGCTGGATGCTCAGTGCATGGGGTCCTGGGTGCTCAGTACTCAGGGTGCTCAGTACTCAGGGTGCTGGGTGCTCAGTGCTCCGGTGCTGGGTGCTCAGTGCTCAGGGTGATCGTTGCTCAGTACTCAGGATGCTGGGTGCTCAGTACTCAGGGTGCTGGGTGCTCAGTACTCAGGGTGCTTTGTGCTCAGTGCTCAGGGTGCTCGGTGCTCAGTACTCAGAGTGCTGAGAGCTCAGTGCTCGGTATGCTCGGTGCTCAGTACGTTGGGTGCTCAGTACTCAGGGTGCTGTGTGCTCAGTGCTCAGGGTGATCGGTGCTCAGTACTCAGGGTGCTCAGTACTCAGGGTGCTGGGTGCTCAGGGCTCGGGGTGCTGGGAGCTCAGTACTCAGGGTGCTGTGTGCTCAGTGCTCGGGGTGATGTGTGCTGAGTGCTCAGGGTGCTGGGTGCTCAGTACTCGGGGTGCTCGGTGCTCAGTACTCAGGGTGCTGGTTGCTCAGTACTCAGGGTGCTGGGTGCTCATTACTCAGGGTGCTCGCTGCTCAGTACTCAGGGTGCTGGGTGCTCAGTGCTCAGGGTGCTGGGTGCTCAGTACTCAGGGTTCTGGGTGCTCAGTGCTCAGGGTGATCGGTGCTCAGTCCTCAGGGTGCTAAGTACTCAGGGTGCTGGGTGCTCAGTGCTTGGGTTGCTCAGTACTCAGGGTGCTGGGTGCTCAGTACTCAGGGTGCTGGGTGCTCAGTGCCCAGGGTGCTGGGTGCTCAGTACTCAGGGTGCTGGGTGCTCAGTACTCAGGGTGCTGGGTGCTCAGTGCTCAGGGTGCTGGCTGCTCAGTACTCAGGGTGCTGGGTGCTCAGTGCTCGGGGTGCTGGGTGCTCAGTGCTCAGGGTGATCAGTGCTCAGTACTCAGGGTGCTGGGTGCTCAGTGCTCAGGGTGCTGGGTACTCAGTCCTCAGGGTGCTGGGTGCTCAGTGCTCAGTACTCAGGGTGCTCAGTACTCAGGGTGCCGAGTGCTCAGTGCTCGGGGTGCTGGGTGCTCAGTACTCAGGGTGCTGGGTGCTCAGTACTCGGGGTGCTGGGTGCTCAGTACTCAGGGTGCTGGGTGCTCAGTGCTCGGGGTGCTGGGTGCTCAGTGCTCAGGGTGATCGGTGCTCAGTGCTCAGGGTGCTGGGTGCTCAGTCCTCAGGGTGCTCAGTGCTCAGAGTGCTGGGTGCTCAGTGCTCGGGGTGCTCGGTGCTCAGTACTCAGGGTGCTGAGTGCTCAGTTCTCACGGTGCTGGGTGCTCAGTACTCAGGGTGCTGGGTGCTCAGTACTCAGGGTGCTGGGTGCTCAGTGCTCGGGGTGCTGGGTGCTCAGTGCTCAGGGTGATCGGTGCTCAGTGCTCAGGGTTCTGGGTGCTCAGTCCTCAGGGTGCTCAGTGCTCAGAGTGCTGGGTGCTCAGTGCTCGGGGTGCTCGGTGCTCAGTACTCAGGGTGCTGAGTGCTCAGTTCTCACGGTGCTGGGTGCTCAGTACTCAGGGTGCTGGGTGCTCAGTACTCAGGGTGCTGGGTGCTCAGTGCTCAGGGTGCTGGGTGCTCAGTGCTCAGGGTGCTGGGTGCTCAGTGCTCGGGGTGCTGGGTGCTCAGTACTCAGGGTGCTGGGTGCTCAGTGCTCAGGGTGCTGGGTGCTCAGCACTCAGGGTGCTGGGTGCTCAGTACTCTTGGTGCTGGGTGCTCAGTACTCAGGGTGCTGGGTGCTCAGTGCTCGGGGTGCTCGGTGCTCTGTGCTCAGGATGCTCGGTGCTCAGTACTTTTGGTGCTGGGTGCTCAGTACTCAGGGTGCTGGGTGCTCAGTGCTCAGGGTGCTGGGTGCTCAGTGCTCAGGGTGCTGGGTGCTCAGTACTCAGGGTGCTCAGTAGTCAGTACTCAGGGTGCTGGGTGCTCAGTACTCAGGGTGTTGGGTGCTCAGTGCTCAGGTGCTGGGTGCTAAGTACTCAGGGTGCTGGGTGCTCAGTACTCAGGGTGCTGGGTGCTCAGTGCTCAGGGTGCTGGGTGCTCAGTGCTCAGGGTGCTGGGTGCTCAGCACTCAGGGTGCTCAGTACTCAGGGTGCTGGATGCTCAGTGCATGGGGTCCTGGGTGCTCAGTACTCAGGGTGCTCAGTACTCAGGGTGCTGGGTGCTCAGTGCTCCGGTGCTGGGTGCTCAGTGCTCAGGGTGATCGTTGCTCAGTACTCAGGATGCTGGGTGCTCAGTACTCAGGTTGCTGGGTGCTCAGTACTCAGGGTGCTTTGTGCTCAGTGCTCAGGGTGCTCGGTGCTCAGTACTCAGAGTGCTGGGAGCTCAGTGCTCGGTATGCTCGGTGCTCAGTACGTTGGGTGCTCAGTACTCAGGGTGCTGGGTGCTCAGTGCTCAGGGTGATCGGTGCTCAGTACTCAGGGTGCTCAGTACTCAGGGTGCTGGGTGCTCAGGGCTCGGGGTGCTGGGAGCTCAGTACTCAGGGTGCTGTGTGCTCAGTGCTCGGGGTGATGTGTGCTGAGTGCTCAGGGTGCTGGGTGCTCAGTACTCGGGGTGCTCGGTGCTCAGTACTCAGGGTGCTGGTTGCTCAGTACTCAGGGTGCTGGGTGCTCAGTACTCAGGGTGCTCGCTGCTCAGTACTCAGGGTGCTGGGTGCTCAGTGCTCAGGGTGCTGGGTGCTCAGTACTCAGGGTTCTGGGTGCTCAGTGCTCAGGGTGATCGGTGCTCAGTCCTCAGGGTGCTAAGTACTCAGGGTGCTGGGTGCTCAGTGCTTGGGTTGCTCAGTACTCAGGGTGCTGGGTGCTCAGTACTCAGGGTGCTGGGTGCTCAGTGCTCGGGGTGCTGGGTGCTCAGTACTCAGGGTGCTGGGTGCTCAGTGCACAGGGTGCTGGGTGGTCAGTACTCAGGGTGATGTGTGCTCAGTACTCAGGGTGCTCAGTGCTCGGGGAGCTCTGTGCTCAGTACTCAGGGTGCTGGGTGCTCAGTACTCAGTGCTCGGGGTCCTGGGTGCTCAGCGCTCTGGGTGCTTAGTGCACAGTACTCAGGGTGCTGGGTGCTCAGTATTCAGGGTGCTCAGTGCTCGGCTTGCTGGGTGCTCAGTACTCAGGGTGCTGGGTGCTCATTCTCGGGGTGCTGGGTGCTCAGTGCTCGGGGTGCTGGGTGCTCAGTGCTCAGCGTGCTGGGTGCTCAGTACTCAGGGTGCTCGGTTCTCAGTACTCAGGGTGCTGGGTGCCCATTCTCGGGGTGCTGGGTGCTCAGTGCTCGGCGTGCTGAGTGCTCAGTGCTCAGGGTCCTCGGTGCTCAGTACTCAGGGTGCTCAGTACTCAGCATGCTTTGTGCTCAGTGCTCAGGGTGCTGGGTGCTCAGTACTCAGGGTGGTGGGTGCTCAGTACTCACGGTGCTGGGTTCTCAGTACTCGGGGTGCTGGGTGCTCATTACTCAGGGTGCTGAGTGCTCAGTGCTCGGGGTGCTTGCTGCTCAGTACTCTTGGTGCTGGGTGCTCAGTACTCAGGGTGCTGTGTGCTCAGTACTCAGGGTGCTCGGTTCTCAGTACTCAGGGTGCTGGGTGCCCATTCTCGGGGTGCTGGGTGCTCAGTGCTCGGGGTGCTGTGTGCTCAGTGGTCGGGGTGCTCCGTGCTCAGGGTGCTGGGTGCTCAGTGCTCGGGGTGCTGGGTGCTGAGTGCTCAGGGTGCTGGGTGCTCAGTGCTCGGGGTGCTCGGTGCTCAGTGCTCAGGGTCCTGGGTGCTCAGTACTCAGGGTGCTGGGTGCTTAGTACTCAGGGTGCTCATTGCTCAGTACACAGGGTGCTGGGTGCTCAGTACTCGGGGTGCTGGGTGCTCATTACTCAGGGTGCTGGGTGCTCAGTGCTCGGGGTGCTTGCTGCTCAGTACTCTTGGTGCTGGGTGCTCAGTACTCAGGGTGCTGGGTGCTCAGTTCTCGGGGTGCTCGGTGCTCTGTGCTCAGGATGCTCGGTGCTCAGTACTTTTGGTGGTGGGTGCTCAGTACTCAGGGTGCAGGGTGCTCCGTGCTCAGGGTGCTGGGTGCTCAGTACTTTTGGTGGTGGGTGCTCAGTACTCAGGGTGCAGGGTGCTCAGTGCTCGGGGTGCTGGGTGCTCAGTGCTCAGGGTGCTGGGTGCTCAGTGCTCAGGTTGCTGGGTGCTCAGTACTCAGGGTGCTCGGTTCTCAGTACTCAGGGTGCTGGGTGCTCAGTACTCAGGGTGCTGGGTGCCCAGTGCTCAGGTGCTGGGTGCTAAGTACTCAGGGTGCTGGGTGCTGAGTACTCAGGGTGCTGGGTGCTCAGTACTCAGGGTGCTGGGTGCTCAGTGCTCAGGGTGCTGGGTGCTCAGCACTCAGGGTGCTCAGTACTCAGGGTGCTGGGTGCTCAGTGCTCGGGTACTGGCTGCTCAGTACTCAGGGTGATCGGTGCTCAGTACTCAGGATGCTGGGTGCTCAGTACTCAGGGTGCTCAGTGCTCAGGGCGCTGGGTGCTCAGTGCTCGGGGTGCTCGGTGCTCAGTACTCAGGATGCTGGGTGCTCAGTGCTCAGGGTGATCGGTGCTGAGTGCTCAGGGTGCTGGGTGCTCACTACTCGGGGTGCTCGGTGCTCAGTACTCAGGGTGCTGGGTGCTCATTCTCGGGGTGCTGGGTGCTCAGTGCTCGGGGTGCTGGGTGCTCAGTACTCGGGGTGCTGGGTGCTCAGTGCTCAGCGTGCTGGGTGCTCAGTACTCAGGGTGCTCGGTTCTCAGTACTCAGGGTGCTGGGTGCCCATTCTCGGGGTGCTGGGTGCTCAGTGCTCGGGGTGCTGGGTGCTCATTGCTCAGGGTCCTATGAGCTCAGTACTCAGGGTGCTCAGTACTCAGCGTGCTTTGTGCTCAGTGCTCAGGGTGCTGGGTGCTCAGTACTCAGGGTGGTGGGTGCTCAGTACTCACGGTGCTGGGTGCTCAGTACTCGGGGTGCTGGGTGCTCATTACTCATTGTGCTGGGTGCTCAGTGCTCGGGGTGCTTGCTGCTCAGTACTCTTGGTGCTGGGTGCTCAGTACTCAGGGTGATGGGTGCTCAGGGCTTGGGGTGCTCGGTGCTCAGTGCTCAGGATGCTCGGTGCTCAGTACTTTTGTTGCTGGGTGCTCAGTACTCCGGGTGCTGGGTGCTCAGTGCTTGGGGTGCTCGGTGCTCAGTACTCAGGGTGCTGGGTGCTCAGTGCTCAGGGTGCTGGGTGCTCAGTGCTCAGGGTGCTGGGTGCTCAGTACTCAGTGCTCAGGATGCTGGGTGCTCAGTGCTCAGGGTGTTGGGTTCTCAGTGCTCAGGGTGCTCAGTGCTCAGTGCTCAGTACTCAGGGTGCTGGGTGCTCAGTTCTCAGGGTGCTGGGTGCTCAGTGCTCGGGGTACCCGGTGCTCAGTGCTCGGGGTGCTCGGTGCTCAGTACTCAGGGTGCTGTGTGCTCAGTGCTCAGGGTGCTGGGTGCTCAGTGCTCAGGGTGCTGGTTGCTCAGTGCTCAGCGTTCTTGATGCTCAGTACTCAGGGTGCTGGGTGCTCAGTGCTCAGGGTGCTGGGTGCTCAGTGCTCGGGGTTCTGGGTGCTCAGTACTCAGGGTGCTGGGTGCTCAGTACTCAGGGTGCTGGGTGCTCAGTACTCGGGGTGCTGGGTGCTCAGTGCTCAGCGTGCTGGGTGCTCAGTACTCAGGTTGCTCGGTGCTCAGTGCTTGGGGTGCTGGGTGCTCAGTGCTCAGGGTGCTGGGTGCTCAGTACTCAGTGCTCAGGATGCTGGGTGCTCAGTGCTCGGGCTGCTGCGTGCTCAGTGCTCAGGCTGCTGGGTGCTCAGTACTCAGGGTGCTGGGTTCTCAGTACTCAGGGTGCTGGGTGCTGAGTGATAGGGGTGCTGGATGCTCAGTGCTCGGGGTCTGGGTGCTCAGTACTCAGGGTGCTGGGTGCTCAGTACTCAGGGTGCTGGGTGCTCAGTGCTCAGGGTGCTCGGTGCTCAGTGTTCGGGGAGCTCGGTGCTCAGTACTCAGGGTGCTGGGTGCTCAGTACTCAGTGCTCGGGGTCCTGGGTGCTCTGTGCTCGGGGTGCTGGGTGCTCAGTGCTCTGGGTGCTTAGTGCTCAGTACTCAGGGTGCTGGGTGCTCAGTACTCAGGGTGCTGGGTGCTCATTCTCGGGGTGCTGGGTGCTCAGTGCTCGGGGTGCTGGGTGCTCAGTACTCAGGGTGCTTGGTGCTCAGTACTCAGTGCTCAGGGTGCTCGGTGCTCAGTACTCAGGGTGCTGGGAGCTCAGTGCTCGGTATGCTCGGTGCTCAGTACGTTTGGTGCTCAGTACTCAGGGTGCTGGGTGCTCATTCTCGGGGTGCTAGGTGCTCAGTGCTCGGGGTGCTGGGTGCTCAGTACTCAGGGTGCTGGGTGCTGAGTACTCAGGGTGCTGGGTGCTCAGTGCTCAGGGTGCTGGGTGCTCAGTGCTCAGGGTGCTGGGTGCTCAGCACTCAGGGTGCTCAGTACTCAGGGTGCTGGGTGCTCAGTGCTCGGGTACTGGCTGCTCAGTGCTCAGGGTGATCGGTGCTCAGTACTCAGGATGCTGGGTGCTCAGTACTCAGGGTGCTGTGTGCTCAGTACTCAGGGTGCTGGGTGCTCAGTCCTCAGGGTGCTCAGTGCTCAGGGCGCTGGGTGCTCAGTGCTCGGGGTGCTCGGTGCTCAGTACTCAGGGTGCTGGGTGCTCAGTGCTCAGGGTGCTCGGTGCTCAGTACTCAGGGTGCTGGGAGCTCAGTGCTCGGTATGCTCGGTGCTCAGTACGTTGTGTGCTCAGTACTCAGGGTGCTGGGTGCTCAGTGCTCAGGGTGATCGGTGCTGAGTGCTCAGGGTGCTGGGTGCTCAGTACTCGGGGTGCTCGGTGCTCAGTACTCAGGGTGCTGGGTGCTCATTCTCGGGGTGCTGGGTGCTCAGTGCTCGGGGTGCTGGGTGCTCAGTACTCGGGGTGCTGGGTGCTCAGTGCTCAGCGTGCTGGGTGCTCAGTACTCAGAGTGCTCGGTTCTCAGTACTCAGGGTGCTGGGTGCCCATTCTCGGGGTGCTGGGTGCTCAGTGCTCGGGGTGCTGGGTGCTCAGTGCTCAGGGTCCTATGTGCTCAGTACTCAGGGTGCTCAGTACTCAGCGTGCTTTGTTCTCAGTGCTCAGGGTGCTGGGTGCTCAGTACTCAGGGTGGTGGGTGCTCAGTACTCACGGTGCTGGGTGCTCAGTACTCGGGGTGCTGGGTGCTCATTACTCAGGGTGCTGGGTGCTCAGTGCTCGGGGTGCTTGCTGCTCAGTACTCTTGGTGCTGGGTGCTCAGTACTCAGGGTGCTGGGTGCTCAGGGCTTGGGGTGCTCGGTGCTCAGTGCTCAGGATGCTCGGTGCTCAGTACTTTTGTTGCTGGGTGCTCAGTACTCCGGGTGCTGGGTGCTCAGTGCTCGGGGTGCTCGGTGCTCAGTACTCAGGGTGCTGGGTGCTCAGTGCTCAGGGTGCTGGGTGCTCAGTACTCAGGGTGCTCAGTACTCAGTACTCAGGGTGCTGGGTGCTCAGTGCTTGGGGTGCTGGGTGCGCAGTGCTCAGGGTGCTGGGTGCTCAGTGCTCTGGGTGCTGGGTGCTCAGTACTCGGGGTGCTCGGTGCTCAGTGCTCGGGGTGCTGGGTGCTCAGTACTCAGGGTGCTGGGTGCTCAGTGCTCGCGGTGCTCGGTGCTCAGTACACAGGGTGCTGGGTGCTCAGTGCTCAGGGTGCTGGGTGCTCAGTAATCAGGGTGCTGGGTGCTCAGCACTCAGGGTGCTCAGTACACAGGGTGCTGGGTGGTCAGTGCTCGGTGTGCTGGGTGCTCAGTCCTCAGGGTGCTCAGTGCTCAGGGTGCTGGGTGCTCAGTACTCAGGGTGCTGGGTGCTCATTCTCGGGGTGCTGGGTGCTCAGTGCTCGGGGTGCTGGGTTCTCAGTACTCGGGGTGCTGGGTGCTCAGTGCTCAGCGTGCTGGGTGCTCAGTACTCAGGGTGCTCGGTTCTCAGTACTCAGGGTGCTGGGTGCCCATTCTCGGGGTGCTGGGTGCTCAGTGCTCGGGGTGCTGGGTGCTCAGTGCTCAGGGTCCTATGTGCTCAGTACTCAGGGTGCTCAGTACTCAGCGTGCTTTGTGCTCAGTGCTCAGGGTGCTGGGTGCTCAGTACTCAGGGTGGTGGGTGCTCAGTACTCACGGTGCTGGGTGCTCAGTACTCGGGGTGCTGGGTGCTCATTACTCAGGGTGCTGGGTGCTCAGTGCTCGGGGTGCTTGCTGCTCAGTACTCTTGGTGCTGGGTGCTCAGTACTCAGGGTGCTGGGTGCTCAGGGCTTGGGGTGCTCGGTGCTCAGTGCTCAGGATGCTCGGTGCTCAGTACTTTTGTTGCTGGGTGCTCAGTACTCCGGGTGCTGGGTGCTCAGTGCTCGGGGTGCTCGGTGCTCAGTACTCAGGGTGCTGGGTGCTCAGTGCTCAGGGTGCTGGGTGCTCAGTACTCAGGGTGCTCAGTACTCAGTACTCAGGATGCTGGGTGCTCAGTGCTTGGGGTGCTGGGTGTGCAGTGCTCAGGGTGCTGGGTGCTCAGTGCTCTGGGTGCTGGGTGCTCAGTACTCGGGGTGCTCGGTGCTCAGTGCTCGGGGTGCTGGGTGCTCAGTACTCAGGGTGCTGGGTGCTCAGTGCTCGCGGTGCTCGGTGCTCAGTACACAGGGTGCTGGGTGCTCAGTGCTCAGGGTGCTGGGTGCTCAGTAATCAGGGTGCTGGGTGCTCAGCACTCAGGGTGATCGGTGCTCAGTACTCAGGATGCTGGGTGCTCAGTACTCAGGGTGCTGGGTGCTCAGTCCTCAGGGTGCTCAGTGCTCAGTGTGCTGGGTGCTCAGTAGTCAGGGTGCTGGGTGCTCAGTACTCAGGGTACTGGGTGCTCAGTCCTCAGGGTGCTCAGTACTCAGGGTGCTGAGTGCTCAGTACTCAGGGTGCTGGGTGCTCAGTACTCAGGGTGTTGGGTGCTCAGTGCTCGGCCTGTTGGGTGCTCAGTGCTCAGGGTGCTCAGTGCTCAGTACTCAGGGTGCTGGTTGCTCAGTACTCAGGGTGCTGGGTGCTCACCGCTCGGGGTGCTGGGTGCTCAGTACTCAGGGTGCTGGGTGCTCAGTGCTCAGTACTCAGCGTGCTGGGTGCTCAGTACTCGGGGTGCTAGGTCCTCAGTGCTCAGTGTGCTGGGTGCTCAGTGCTCAGGGTGCTGGGTGCTCAGTGCTCAGGGTGCTGGGTCCTCAGTGCTCAGGGTGCTCAGTGCTCAATGCTCGGGGTGCTGGGTGCTCAGTGCTCGGGGTGCTGGGTGCTCAGTGCTCAGGGCGCTGGTTGCTCAGTACTCAGTGTGCTCAGTGCTCAGGGTGCTTGGTGCTCAGAACTCAGGGTGCTGGGTGCTCAGTACTCAGGGTGCTGGGTGCTCAGTACTCAGGGTGCTTGGTGCTCAGTACTCAGGGTGCTGGGTGCTCAGTGCTCAGGGTGCTCGGTGCTCAGTACTCATGGTGCTGGTTGCTCATTCTCCTGGTGCTGGGTGCTCAGTACTCAGGTTGCTCAGTACTCTGGTTGCTCGGGACTCAGTACCCATGGTGCTGGGTGCTCAGTACTCAGGGTGCTCGGTGCTCAGTACTCAGGGTGCTCGGTGCTCAGTGTTTGGGGTGCTGGGTGCTCAGTACTCAGGGTGCTGGGTGCTCAGTGCTCAGGGTGCTGGGTGCTCAGTGCTCAGGGTGCTGGGTGCTCAGTACTCAGTGCTCAGGATGCTGGGTGCTCAGTGCTCAGGGTGTTGGGTTCTCAGTGCTCAGGGTGCTCAGTGCTCAGTGCTCAGTACTCAGGGTGCTGGGTGCTCAGTTCTCAGGGTGCTGGGTGCTCAGTGCTCGGGGTACCCGGTGCTCAGTGCTCGGGGTGCTCGGTGCTCAGTACTCAGGGTGCTGTGTGCTCAGTGCTCAGGGTGCTGGGTGCTCAGTGCTCAGGGTGCTGGTTGCTCAGTGCTCAGCGTTCTTGATGCTCAGTACTCAGGGTGCTGGGTGCTCAGTGCTCAGGGTGCTGGGTGCTCAGTGCTCGGGGTGCTGGGTGCTCAGTACTCAGGGTGCTGGGTGCTCAGTACTCAGGGTGCTGGGTGCTCAGTACTCGGGGTGCTGGGTGCTCAGTGCTCAGCGTGCTGGGTGCTCAGTACTCAGGTTGCTCGGTGCTCAGTGCTTGGGGTGCTGGGTGCTCAGTGCTCAGGGTGCTGGGTGCTCAGTACTCAGTGCTCAGGATGTTGTGTGCTCAGTGCTCGGGCTGCTGCGTGCTCAGTGCTCAGGCTGCTGGGTGCTCAGTACTCAGGGTGCTGGGTTCTCAGTACTCAGGGTGCTGGGTGCTCAGTGCTAGGGGTGCTGGATGCTCAGTGCTCGGGGTCTGGGTGCTCAGTACTCAGGGTGCTGGGTGCTCAGTACTCAGGGTGCTGGGTGCTCAGTGCTCAGGGTGCTCGGTTCTCAGTACTCAGGGTGCTGGGTGCCCATTCTCGGGGTGCTGGGTGCTCAGTGCTCGGGGTGCTGGGTGCTCAGTGCTCAGGGTCCTATGTGCTCAGTACTCAGGGTGCTCAGTACTCAGCGTGCTTTGTGCTCAGTGCTCAGGGTGCTGGGTGCTCAGTACTCAGGGTGGTGGGTGCTCAGTACTCACGGTGCTGGGTGCTCAGTACTCGGGGTGCTGGGTGCTCAGTGCTCAGGATGCTCGGTGCTCAGTACTTTTGTTGCTGGGTGCTCAGTACTCAGGGTGCTGGGTGCTCAGTGCTCGGGGTGCTCGGTGCTCAGTACCCAGGGTGCTGGGTGCTCAGTGCTCAGGGTGCTGGGTGCTCAGTACTCAGGGTGCTCAGTACTCAGTACTCAGGGTGCTGGGTGCTCAGTGCTTGGGGTGCTGGGTGTGCAGTGCTCAGGGTGCTGGGTGCTCAGTGCTCTGGGTGCTGGGTGCTCAGTACTCGGGGTGCTCGGTGCTCAGTGCTCGGGGTGCTGGGTGCTCAGTACTCAGGGTGCTGGGTGCTCAGTGCTCGCGGTGCTCTGTGCTCAGTACACAGGGTGCTGGGTGCTCAGTGCTCAGGGTGCTGGGTGCTCAGTAATCAGGGTGCTGGGTGCTCAGCACTCAGGGTGCTCAGTACTCAGGGTGCTGGGTGGTCAGTGCTCGGTGTGCTGGGTGCTCAGTGCTCAGGGTGATCGGTGCTCAGTACTCAGGATGCTGGGTGCTCAGTACTCAGGGTGCTGGGTGCTCAGTCCTCAGGGTGCTCAGTGCTCAGTGTGCTGGGTGCTCAGTACTCAGGGTGCTGGGTGCTCAGTACTCAGGGTGCTGGGTGCTCAGTCCTCAGGGTGCTCAGTACTCAGGGTGCTGAGTGCTCAGTACTCAGGGTGCTGGGTGCTCAGTACTCAGGGTGTTGGGTGCTCAGTGCTCGGGGTGTTGGGTGCTCAGTGCTCAGGGTGCTCAGTGCTCAGTACTCAGGGTGCTGGGTGCTCAGTACTCAGGGTGCTGGGTGCTCACCGCTCGGGGTGCTGGGTGCTCAGTACTCAGGGTGCTGGGTGCTCAGTGCTCGCGGTGCTCGGTGCTCAGTACTCAAGGTGCTGGGTGCTCAGTGCTCACGGTGCTGGGTGCTCAGTCCTCGGGGTGCTCCGTGCTCAGTGCTCAGGGTGCTGGGTGCTCAGTACTCAGGGTGCTTGGTGCTCAGTACTAAGGGTGCTCAGTGCTCAGTACTCAGGTTGCTCAGTGCTCAGTGCTCGGGGTGCTGCGTGCTCAGTACTCAGGGTGCTGGGTGCTCAGTACTCAGGGTGCTGGGTGCTCAGTGCTCGGGGTGCTAGGTCCTCAGTGCTCAGTGTGCTGGGTGCTCAGTGCTCAGGGTGCTGGGTGCTCAGTGCTCAGGGTGCTGGGTCCTCAGTGCTCAGGGTGCTCAGTGCTCAATGCTCGGGGTGCTGGGTGCTCAGTGCTCGGGGTGCTGGGTGCTCAGTGCTCAGGGTGCTGGTTGCTCAGTACTCAGTGTGCTCAGTGCTCAGGGTGCTTGGTGCTCAGAACTCAGGGTGCTGGGT
The DNA here is from genome assembly GCF_018167655.1 of Microtus oregoni. Taxonomy (NCBI): domain Eukaryota; kingdom Metazoa; phylum Chordata; class Mammalia; order Rodentia; family Cricetidae; genus Microtus; species Microtus oregoni. The sequence continues at coordinate 48,597 of NW_024543153.1, forward strand.
GCTCAGTACTCAGGGTGCTGGGTGCTCAGTACTCAGGGTGCTTGGTGCTCAGTACTCAGGGTGCTGGGTGCTCAGTGCTCAGGGTGCTCGGTGCTCAGTACTCATGGTGCTTTGTGCTCATTCTCGGGGTGCTGGGTGCTCAGTACTCAGGTTGCTCAGTACTCTGGTTGCTCGGGGCTCAGTACCCATGGTGCTGGGTGCTCAGTACTCAGGGTGCTCGGTGCTCAGTTCTCAGGGTGCTCGGTGCTCAGTGTTTGGGGTGCTGGGTGCTCAGTACTCAGGGTGCTGGGTGCTCAGTGCTCAGGGTGCTGGGTGCTCAGTGCTCAGGGTGCTGGGTGCTCAGTACTCAGTGCTCAGGATGCTGGGTGCTCAGTGCTCAGGGTGTTGGGTTCTCAGTGCTCAGGGTGCTCAGTGCTCAGTGCTCAGTACTCAGGGTGCTGGGTGCTCAGTTCTCAGGGTGTTGGGTGCTCAGTGCTCGGGGTACCCGGTGCTCAGTGCTCGGGGTGCTCGGTGCTCAGTACTCAGGGTGCTGTGTGCTCAGTGCTCAGTGTGCTGGGTGCTCAGTGCTCAGGGTGCTGGTTGCTCAGTGCTCAGCGTTCTTGATGCTCAGTACTCAGGGTGCTGGGTGCTCAGTGCTCAGGGTGCTGGGTGCTCAGTGCTCGGGGTGCTGGGTGCTCAGTACTCAGGGTGCTGGGTGCTCAGTACTCAGGGTGCTGGGTGCTCAGTACTCGGGGTGCTGGGTGCTCAGTGCTCAGCGTGCTGGGTGCTCAGTACTCAGGTTGCTCGGTGCTCAGTGCTTGGGGTGCTGGGTGCTCAGTGCTCAGGGTGCTGGGTGCTCAGTACTCAGTGATCAGGATGCTGGGTGCTCAGTGCTCGGGCTGCTGCGTGCTCAGTGCTCAGGCTGCTGGGTGCTCAGTACTCAGGGTGCTGGGTTCTCAGTACTCAGGGTGCTGGGTGCTCAGTGCTAGGGGTGCTGGATGCTCAGTGCTCGGGTTCTGGGTGCTCAGTACTCAGGGTGCTGGTTGCTCAGTACTCAGGGTGCTGGGTGCTCAGTGCTCAGGGTGCTCGGTGCTCAGTGTTCGGGGAGCTCGGTGCTCAGTACTCAGGGTGCTGGGTGCTCAGTACTCAGTGCTCGGGGTCCTGGGTGCTCTGTGCTCGGGGTGCTGGGTGCTCAGTGCTCTGGGTGCTTAGTGCTCAGTACTCAGGGTGCTGGGTGCTCAGTACTCAGGGTGCTGGGTGCTCATTCTCGGGGTGCTGGGTGCTCAGTGCTCGGGGTGCTGGGTGCTCAGTACTCAGGGTGCTGGTGGCTCAGTACTCAGGGTGCTGGGTGCTCAGTACTCAGGGTGCTCAGTTCAGAGTACTCAGGGTGCTGGGTGCTCATTCTCGGGGTGCTGGGTGCTCAGTGCTCGGGGTGCTGGGTGCTCAGTACTCAGGTTGCGGGGGGCCCAGTACTCAGGGTGCTGGATGCTCAGTCCTCGGGGTGCTCCGTGCTCAGGGTGCTGGGTACTCAGTGCTCAGGGTGCTGGGTGCTCAGTGCTCGGGGTGCTGGGTGCTGAGTGCTCAGGGTGCTGGGTGCTCAGTGCTCGGGGTGCTCGGTGCTCAGTGCTCAGGGTCCTGGGTGCTCAGTACTCAGGGTGCTGGGTGCTTAGTACTCAGGGTGCTCAGTGCTCAGTACACAGGGTGCTGGGTGCTCAGTGCTCGCCTTGCTGAGTGCTCAGTGCTCAGTACTCAGGGTGCTGGGTGCTCAGGGCTCGGGGTGCTGGGTGCTCAGTACTCAGCGTGCTGGGTGCTCAGTACTCAGGGTGCTGGGTGCTCAGTGCTCAGGGTCCTGGGTGCTCAGTGCTCAGGGTACTGGGTGCTCAGTGATCGGTGTGCTGGGTGCTCAGTACTCAGGGTGCTGGGTGCTCAGGGCTCGGGGTGCTGGGTGCTCAGTACTCAGGGTGCTGGGTGCTCAGTACTCAGTGCTCGGGGACCTGGGTGATCCGTGCTCGGGGTGCTGGGTGCTCAGTGCTCTGGGTGCTTAATGCTCAGTACTCAGGGTGCTGGGTGCTCAGTACTCAGGGTGCTGGGTGATCATTCTCGGGGTGCTTTGCTCAGTTCTCGGGGTGCTGGGTGCTCAGTACTCATGGTGCTGGGGCTCAGTACTCAGGGTGCTGGGTGCTCAGTACTCAGGGTGATCTGTTCTCAGTACTCAGGTTGCTGGGTGCTCATTGCTCGGGGTGCTGGGTGCTCAGTACTCGGGGTGCTCAGGGCTCAGTACTCAGGGTGCTGGTTGCACAGTGCTCAGGGTGCTGGGTGCTCAGTGCTCGGGGTGCTGGGTGCTCAGTGCTGAGGGTGGTGTTGGGTGCTCAGTACTAAGGGTGCTGGGTGCTCAGTGCTCAGGGTGCTGGGTGCTCAGTACTCAGGGTGCTCGGTGCTCAGTACTCAGGGTGCTGGGTGCTCAGTGCTCAGGGTGCTGGGTACTCAGTACTCAGGGTGCTGGGTGCTCAGTATTCAGGGTGCTGGGTGCTCAGTGCTCAGGGTGCTGGGTGCTCAGTGCTCAGGGTGCTGGGTGCTCAGTACTCAGGGTGCTGGGTGCGCAGTGCTCAGGGTGATCGGTGCTCAGTACTCAGGGTGCTCAGTACTCAGGGTGCTGGGTGCTCAGTGCTCGGGGTGCTGGGTGCTCAGTACTCGATGTGCTGGGTGCTCTGTACTCAGGGTGCTGGGTGCTCAGTGCTCGGGGTCCTGGGTGCTCAGTGCTCAGGGTGATCGGTGCTCAGTACTCAGGGTGCTGGGTGCTCAGTGCTCAGGGTGCTGGGTGCTCAGTCCTCAGGGTGCTCAGTGCTCAGGGTGCTGGGTGCTAAGTGCTCGGGGTGCTCGGTGCTCAGTACTCAGGGTGCTGAGTGCTCAGTACTCAGGGTGCTGGGTGCTCAGTACTCATTGTGCTGGGTGCTCAGTACTCAGGGGGCTGGGTGCTCAGTGCTCAGGGTGCTGCTTGCTCAGTGCTCAGGGTGCTGGGTGCTCAGTGCTCGGGGTACTGGGTGCTCAGTGCTCGGGGTGCTGGGTGCTCAGTGCTCAGTGCTCAGGGTGTTGGGTGCTCAGTGCTCAGTGCTCAGGGTGCTGCGTGCTCAGTAGTAAGGGTGCTGGGTGCTCAGTACACAGGGTGCTGGGTGCTCAGTGCTCAGGGTGCTGGGTGCTCAGTACTCAGTGCTCTGGATGCTGGGTGCTCAGTGCTCAGGGTGTTGGGTTCTCAGTGCTCAGGGTGCTGGGTGCTCAGTACTCAGTGCTCAGGATGCTGGGTGCTCAGTGCTCAGGGTGTTGGGTTCTCAGTGCTCAGGGTGCTGGGTGCTCAGTGCTCGGGGTGCTGGGTGCTGAGTGCTCAGGGTGCTGGGATCTCAGTGCTCGGGGTGCTCGGTGCTCAGTGCTCAGGGTCCTGGGTGCTCAGTACTCAGGGTGCTGGGTGCTTAGTACTCAGGGTGCTCAGTGCTCAGTACACAGGGTGCTGGGTGCTCAGTGCTCGCCTTGCTGGGTGCTCAGTGCTCAGTACTCAGGGTGCTGGGTGCTCAGGGCTCGGGGTGCTGGGTGCTCAGTACTCAGCGTGCTGGGTGCTCAGTACTCAGGGTGCTGGGTGCTCAGTGCTCAGGGTCCTGGGTGCTCAGTGCTCAGGGTACTGGGTGCTCAGTGATCGGTGTGCTGGGTGCTCAGTACTCAGGTTGCTCAGTGCTCGGGGAGCTCGGTGCTCAGTACTCAGGGTGCTGGGTGCTCAGTACTCAGTGCTCGGGGACCTGGGTGATCCGTGCTCGGGGTGCTGGGTGCTCAGTGCTCTGGGTGCTTAGTGTTCAGTACTCAGGGTGCTGGGTGCTCAGTACTCACGGTGCTGGGTGATCATTCTCGGGGTGCTTTGCTCAGTTCTCGGGGTGCTGGGTGCTCAGTACTCATGGTGCTGGGGCTCAGTACTCAGGGTGCTGGGTGCTCAGTACTCAGGGTGATCTGTTCTCAGTACTCAGGTTGCTGGGTGCTCATTGCTCGGGGTGCTGGGTGCTCAGTACTCGGGGTGCTCAGGGCTCAGTACTCAGGGTGCTGGTTGCACAGTGCTCAGGGTGCTGGGTGCTCAGTGCTCGGGGTGCTGGGTGCTCAGTGCTGAGGGTGGTGCTGGGTGCTCAGTACTAAGGGTGCTGGGTGCTCAGTGCTCAGGGTGCTGGGTGCTCAGTACTCAGGGTGCTCGGTGCTCAGTACTCAGGGTGCTGGGTGCTCAGTGCTCAGGGTGCTGGGTACTCAGTACTCAGGGTGCTGGGTGCTCAGTATTCAGGGTGCTGGGTGCTCAGTGCTCAGGGTGCTGGGTGCTCAGTGCTCAGGGTGCTGGGTGCTCAGTACTCAGGGTGCTGGGTGCGCAGTGCTCAGGGTGATCGGTGCTCAGTACTCAGGGTGCTCAGTACTCAGGGTGCTGGGTGCTCAGTGCTCGGGGTGCTGGGTGCTCAGTACTCGATGTGCTGGGTGCTCTGTACTCAGGGTGCTGGGTGCTCAGTGCTCAGGGTCCTGGGTGCTCAGTGCTCAGGGTGATCGGTGCTCAGTACTCAGGGTGCTGGGTGCTCAGTGCTCAGGGTGCTGGGTGCTCAGTCCTCAGGGTGCTCAGTGCTCAGGGTGCTGGGTGCTAAGTGCTCGGGGTGCTCGGTGCTCAGTACTCAGGGTGCTGAGTGCTCAGTACTCAGGGTGCTGGGTGCTCAGTACTCATTGTGCTGGGTGCTCAGTACTCAGGGGGCTGGGTGCTCAGTGCTCGGGGTGCTGGGTGCTCAGTGCTCGGGGTGCTGGGTGCTCAGTGCTCAGTGCTCAGGGTGTTGGGTGCTCAGTGCTCAGTGCTCAGGGTGCTGCGTGCTCAGTAGTCAGGGTGCTGGGTGCTCAGTACACAGGGTGCTGGGTGCTCAGTGCTCAGGGTGCTGGGTGCTCAGTACTCAGTGCTCTGGATGCTGGGTGCTCAGTGCTCAGGGTGTTGGGTTCTCAGTGCTCAGGGTGCTGGGTGCTCAGTACTCAGTGCTCAGGATGCTGGGTGCTCAGTGCTCAGGGTGTTGGGTTCTCAGTGCTCAGGGTGCTCAGTGCTCAGTGCTCAGTTCTCAGGGGGCTGGGTGCTCAGTGCTCAGGGTGCTGCTTGCTCAGTGCTCAGGATGCTGGGTGCTCAGTGCTCGGGCTGCTGCGTGCTCAGTGCTCAGGCTGCTGGGTGCTCAGTACTCAGGGTGCTGGGTTCTCAGTACTCAGGGTGCTGGGTGCTCAGTGCTAGGGGTGCTGGATGCTCAGTGCTCGGGGTCTGGGTGCTCAGTACTCAGGGTGCTGGGTGCTCAGTACTCAGGGTGCTGGGTGCTCAGTGCTCAGGGTGCTCGGTGCTCAGTGTTCGGGGAGCTCGGTGCTCAGTACTCAGGGTGCTGGGTGATCAGTACTAAGTGCTCGGGGTCCTGGGTGCTCTGTGCTCGGGATGCTGGGTGCTCAGTACTCAGGGTGCTCGGTGCTCAGTACTCAGGGTGCTGGTGGCTCAGTACTCAGGGTGCTGGGTGCTCAGTACTCAGGGTGCTCGGTTCACAGTACTCAGGGTGCTGGGTGCTCATTCTCGGGGTGCTGGGTGCTCAGTACTCAGGGTGCGGGGGGCCCAGTACTCAGGGTGCTGGATGCTCAGTCCTCGGGGTGCTCCGTGCTCAGGGTGCTGGGTACTCAGTGCTCAGGGTGCTCGGTGCTCAGTGCTCAGTGCTCAGGGTGCTGCGTGCTCAGTAGTCAGGGTGCTGGGTGATCAGTACACAGGGTGCTGGGTGCTCAGTGCTCAGGATGCTGGGTGCTCAGTACTCTGGGTGTTGGGTGCTCAGTACTCAGGGTGCTGGGTGCTCAGTGCTCGGGGTGCTGGGTGCTCAGTGCTCGGGGTGCTGTGTGCTCAGTGCTCAGGGTGCTGGGTGCTCAGTATTCAGGGTGCTGGGTGCTCAGTTCTCGGGGTGCTCGGTGCTCAGTACTCAAGGTGCTGGGTGCTCAGTGCTCAGGGTGCTGGGTGCTCAGTCCTCGGGGTGCTCCGTGCTCAGTGCTCAGGGTGCTGGGTGCTCAGCGCTCAGGATGATCAGTGCTCAGTACTCAGGGTGCTGGGTGCTCAGTGCTCAGGGTGCTGGGTGCTCAGTCCTCAGGGTGCTCAGTACTCAGGGTGCTGGGTGCTCAGTACTCAGGGTGCTGGGTGCTCTGTGCTCAGGCTGATCAGTGCTCATTACTCAGGGTGCTGGGTGCTCAGTGCTCAGGTTGCTGGGTGCTCAGTCCTCAGGGTGCTCAGTACTCAGGGTGCTGGGTGCTCAGTACTCAGGGTGCTGGGTGCACAGTGCTCAGGGTGATCAGTGCTCAGTACTCAGGGTGCTGGGTGCTCAGTGCTCAGGGTGCTGGGTGCTCAGTACTCAGGGTGCTGGGTGCTCAGTGCTCGGGGTGCTGGGTGCTCAGTGCTAAGGGTGATCAGTGGTCAGTACTCAGGGTGCTGGTTGCTCAGTGCTCAGGGTGATCAGTGCTCATTACTCAGGGTGCTGGGTGCTCAGTGCTCAGGGTGCTGGGTGCTCAGTCCTCAGGGTGCTCAGTACTCAGGGTGCTCGGTGCTCAGTGCTCAATACTCAGGGTGTTCAGTACTCAGGGTGCTGGGTGCTCAGTGCTCGGGGTGCTGGGTGCTCAGTACTCAGGCTGCTGGGTGCTCAGTACTCGGGGTGCTGGGTGCTCAGTACTCAGGGTGCTGGGTGCTCAGAGCTCGGGGTGCTGGGTGCTCAGTGCTCAGTGTGATCGGTGCTCAGTGCTCACGGTGCTGGGTGCTCAGTCCTCAGGGTGCTCAGTGCTCATGGTGCTGGGTGCTCAGTGCTCGGGGTGCTCGGTGCTCAGTACTCAGGGTGCTGAGTGCTCAGTACTCAGGGTGCTGGGTGCTCAGTACTCAGGGTGCTGTGTGCTCAGTACTCAGGGTGCTGGGTGCTCAGTGCTCAGGGTGCTGGGTGCTCAGTGCTCAGGGTGCTGGGTGCTCAGTGCTCGGGGTGCTGGGTGCTCAGTGCTCGGGGTGCTGGGTGCTCAGTGCTCAGTGCTCAGGGTGCTGGGTGCTAAGTGCTCAGTGCTCAGGGTGCTGGTTGCTCAGTACTCAGGGTCCTGGGTGCTCAGTACTCAGGGTGCTGGGTGCTCAGTGCTCAGGGTGCTGGGTGCTCAGTACTCAGGGTGCTGGGTGCTAAGTACTCAGGGTGCTGGGTGCTCAGTGCTCGGGGTGCTGGGTGCTCAGTGCTCGGGGTGCTGGGTGCTCAGTAATCAGGGTGCTGGGTGCTCAGTGCTCGGGGTGCTCGGTGCTCAGTACTCAAGGTGCTGGGTGCTCAGTGCTCAGGGTGCTGGGTGCTCAGTCCTCGGGGTGCACCGTGCTCAGTGATCATGGTGATGGGTGCTCAGTACTCAGGGTGCTCGGTGCTCAGTACTCAGGGTTCTCAGTGCTCAGTACTCAGGGTGCTGGGTGCTCAGTGCTCAGGGTGGTGGGTCCTCAGTACTCAGGGTGCTCAGTGCTCAGTACTCGGGGTGCTGGGTGCTCAGTGCTCAGGGTGCTCAGTGCTCAGTGCTCGGGGTGCTGGGTGCTCAGTACTCAGTGCTAAGGGTGCTGGGTGTTCAGTACTCAGGGTGCTGGGTGCTCAGTACTCAGGGTGCTGGGTGCTCAGTGCTCAGGGTGCTCAGTGCTCAGTACTCAGTGCTCAGGGTGCTGGGTGTTCAGTACTCAGGGTGCTGGGTGTTCAGTACTCGGTGTGCTGGGTGCTCAGTGCTCAGGGTGCTCAGTGCTCATTACTCAGTGCTCAGGGTGCTCAGTGCTCAGTGCTCAGGGTGCTGGGTGTTCAGTACTCGGTGTGCTGGGTGCTCAGTGCTCAGAGTGCTCAGGTTGCTCAGTGCTCAGTATTCAGTGCTCAGGGTGCTCAGTGCTCAGCGCTCAGAGTGCTGGGTGTTCAGTACTCAGGGTGCTGGGTGCTCAGTACTCAGTGCTCGGGGACCTGGGTGATCCGTGCTCGGGGTGCTGGGTGCTCAGTGCTCTGGGTGCTTAGTGCTCAGTACTCAGGGTGCTGGGTGCTCAGTACTCAGGGTGCTGGGTGATCATTCTCGGGGTGCTTTGCTCAGTTCTCGGGGTGCTGGGTGCTCAGTACTCAGGGTGCTGGGGCTCAGTACTCAGGGTTCTGGGTGCTCAGTACTCAGGGTGATCTGTTCTCAGTACTCAGGTTGCTGGGTGCTCATTGCTCGGGGTGCTGGGTGCTCAGTATTCGGGGTGCTCAGGGCTCAGTACTCAGGGTGCTGGGTGCTCAGTACTCAGGGTGCTGGGTGCTCAGTGCTCGGGGTGCTCGGTGCTCAGTACTCGGGGTGCTGGGTGCTCAGTACTCGGGGTGCTGGGTGCACAGTGCTCAGGGTGCTGGGTGCTCAGTGCTCGGGGTGCTGGGTGCTCAGTGCTGAGGGTGGTGCTGGGTGCTCAGTACTAAGGGTGCTGGGTGCTCAGTGCTCAGGGTGCTGGGTGCTCAGTACTCAGGGTGCTCGGTGCTCAGTACTCAGGGTGCTGGGTGATCAGTGCTCAGGGTGCTGGGTACTCAGTACTCAGGGTGCTGGGTGCTCAGAACTCAGGGTGCTGGGTGCTCAGTGCTCAGGGTGCTGGGTGCTCAGTGCTCAGGGTGCTGGGTGCTCAGTGCTCGGGGTGCTGGGTGCTCAGTACTCAGGGTGCTGGGTGCTCAGTGCTCAGGGTGCTGGGTGCTCAGTGCTAAGGGTGATCAGTGGTCAGTACTCAGGGTGCTGGTTGCTCAGTGCTCAGGGTGATCAGTGCTCATTACTCAGGGTGCTGGGTGCTCAGTGCTCAGGGTGCTGGGTGCTCAGTCCTCAGGGTGCTCAGTACTCAGGGTGCTCGGTGCTCAGTGCTCAATACTCAGGGTGTTCAGTACTCAGGGTGCTGGGTGCTCAGTGCTCGGGGTGCTGGGTGCTCAGTACTCAGGCTGCTGGGTGCTCAGTACTCGGGGTGCTGGGTGCTCAGTACTCAGGGTGCTGGGTGCTCAGAGCTCGGGGTGCTGGGTGCTCAGTGCTCAGTGTGATCGGTGCTCAGTGCTCACGGTGCTGGGTGCTCAGTCCTCAGTGTGCTCAGTGCTCATGGTGCTGGGTGCTCAGTGCTCGGGGTGCTCGGTGCTCAGTACTCAGGGTGCTGAGTGCTCAGTACTCAGGGTGCTGGGTGCTCAGTACTCAGGGTGCTGTGTGCTCAGTACTCAGGGTGCTGGGTGCTCAGTGCTCAGGGTGCTGGGTGCTCAGTGCTCGGGGTGCTGGGTGCTCAGTGCTCGGGGTGCTGGGTGCTCAGTGCTCAGTGCTCAGGGTGCTGGGTGCTAAGTGCTCAGTGCTCAGGGTGCTGGTTGCTCAGTACTCAGGGTCCTGGGTGCTCAGTACTCAGGGTGCTGGGTGCTCAGTGCTCAGGGTGCTGGGTGCTCAGTACTCAGGGTGCTGGGTGCTAAGTACTCAGGGTGCTGGGTGCTCAGTGCTCGGGGTGCTGGGTGCTCAGTGCTCGGGGTGCTGGGTGCTCAGTAATCAGGGTGCTGGGTGCTCAGTGCTCGGGGTGCTCGGTGCTCAGTACTCAAGGTGCTGGGTGCTCAGTGCTCAGGGTGCTGGGTGCTCAGACCTCGGGGTGCACCGTGCTCAGTGATCAGGGTGATGGGTGCTCAGTACTCAGGGTGCTCGGTGCTCAGTACTCAGGGTTCTCAGTGCTCAGTACTCAGGGTGCTGGGTGCTCAGTGCTCAGGGTGGTGGGTCCTCAGTACTCAGGGTGCTCAGTGCTCAGTACTCGGGGTGCTGGGTGCTCAGTGCTCAGAGTGCTCAGTGCTCAGTGCTCGGGGTGCTGGGTGCTCAGTACTCAGTGCTAAGGGTGCTGGGTGTTCAGTACTCAGGGTGCTGGGTGCTCAGTACTCAGGGTGCTGGGTGCTCAGTGCTCAGGGTGCTCAGTGCTCAGTACTCAGTGCTCAGGGTGCTGGGTGTTCAGTACTCAGGGTGCTGGGTGTTCAGTACTCGGTGTGCTGGGTGCTCAGTGCTCAGGGTGCTCAGTGCTCATTACTCAGTGCTCAGGGTGCTCAGTGCTCAGTGCTCAGGGTGCTGGGTGTTCAGTACTCAGGGTGCTGGGTGTTCAGTACTCGGTGTGCTGGGGGCTCAGTGCTCAGAGTGCTCAGGTTGCTCAGTGCTCAGTATTCAGTGCTCAGGGTGCTCAGTGCTCAGCGCTCAGAGTGCTGGGTGTTCAGTACTCAGGGTGCTGGGTGCTCAGTACTCAGTGCTCGGGGACCTGGGTGATCCGTGCTCGGGGTGCTGGGTGCTCAGTGCTCTGGGTGCTTAGTGCTCAGTACTCAGGGTGCTGGGTGCTCAGTACTCAGGGTGCTGGGTGATCATTCTCGGGGTGCTTTGCTCAGTTCTCTGGGTGCTGGGTGCTCAGTACTCAGGGTGCTGGGGCTCAGTACTCAGGGTGCTGGGTGCTCAGTACTCAGGGTGATCTGTTCTAAGTACTCAGGTTGCTGGGTGCTCATTGCTCGGGGTGCTGGGTGCTCAGTATTCGGGGTGCTCAGGGCTCAGTACTCAGGGTGCTGGGTGCTCAGTACTCAGGGTGCTGGGTGCTCAGTGCTCGGGGTGCTCGGTGCTCAGTACTCGGGGTGCTGGGTGCTCAGTACTCGGGGTGCTGGGTGCACAGTGCTCAGGGTGCTGGGTGCTCAGTGCTCGGGGTGCTGGGTGCTCAGTGCTGAGGGTGGTGCTGGGTGCTCAGTACTAAGGGTGCTGGGTGCTCAGTGCTCAGGGTGCTGGGTGCTCAGTACTCAGGGTGCTCGGTGCTCAGTACTCAGGGTGCTGGGTGATCAGTGCTCAGGGTGCTTGGTACTCAGTTCTCAGGGTGCTGGGTGCTCAGTACTCAGGGTGCTGGGTGCTCAGTGCTCAGGGTGCTGGGTGCTCAGTGCTCAGGGTGCTGGGTGCTCAGTGCTCAGGGTGCTGGGTGCTCAGTACTCAGGGTGCTGGGTGCGCAGTGCTCAGGGTGATCGGTGCTCAGTACTCAGGGTGCTCAGTACTCAGGGTGCTGGGTGCTCAGTGCTCAGGGTGCTGGGTGCTCAGTACTCGGGGTGATGGGTGCTCTGTACTCAGGGTGCTGGGTGCTCAGTGCTCGGGGTCCTGGGTGCTCAGTGCTCAGGGTGATCGGTGCTCAGTACTCAGGGTGCTGGGTGCTCAGTGCTCAGGGTGCTGGGTGCTCAGTCCTCAGGGTGCTCAGTGCTCAGGGTGCTGGGTGCTCAGTGCTCGGGGTGCTCGGTGCTCAGTACTCAGGGTTCTGAGTGCTCAGTACTCAGGGTGCTGGGTGCTCAGTACTCATTGTGCTGGGTGCTCAGTACTCAGGGGGCTGGGTGCTCAGTGCTCAGGGTGCTGCTTGCTCAGTGCTCAGGGTGCTGGGTGCTCAGTGCTCGGGGTGCTGGGTGCTCAGTGCTCGGGGTGCTGGGTGCTCAGTGCTCAGTGCTCAGGGTTTTGGGTGCTCAGTGCTCAGTGCTCAGGGTGCTGCGTGCTCAGTAGTCAGGGTGCTGGGTGCTCAGTACACAAGGTGCTGGGTGCTCAGTGCTCAGGATGCTGGGTGCTCAGTACTCTGGGTGTTGGGTGCTCAGTACTCAGGGTGCTGGGTGCTCAGTGCTCAGGGTGATCAGTGCTCATTACTCAGGGTGCTGGGTGCTCAGTGCTCAGGGTGCTGGGTGCTCAGTCCTCAGGGTGCTCAGTACTCAGGGTGCTCGGTGCTCAGTGCTCAATACTCAGGGTGTTCAGTACTCAGGGTGCTGGGTGCTCAGTGTTCGGGGTGCTGGGTGCTCAGTACTCAGGCTGCTGGGTGCTCAGTACTCGGGGTGCTGGGTGCTCAGTACTCAGGGTGCTGGGTGCTCAGAGCTCGGGGTGCTGGGTGCTCAGTGCTCAGTGTGATCGGTGCTCAGTGCTCACGGTGCTGGGTGCTCAGTCCTCAGTGTGCTCAGTGCTCATGGTGCTGGGTGCTCAGTGCTCGGGGTGCTCGGTGCTCAGTACTCAGGGTGCTGAGTGCTCAGTACTCAGGGTGCTGGGTGCTCAGTACTCAGGGTGCTGTGTGCTCTGTACTCAGGGTGCTGGGTGCTCAGTGCTCAGGGTGCTGGGTGCTCAGTGCTCAGGGTGCTGGGTGCTCAGTGCTCGGGGTGCTGGGTGCTCAGTGCTCGGGGTGCTGGGTGCTCAGTGCTCAGTGCTCAGGGTGCTGGGTGCTAAGTGCTCAGTGCTCAGGGTGCTGGTTGCTCAGTACTCAGGGTCCTGGGTGCTCAGTACTCAGGGTGCTGGGTGCTCAGTGCTCAGGGTGCTGGGTGCTCAGTACTCAGGGTGCTGGGTGCTAAGTACTCAGGGTGCTGGGTGCTCAGTGCTCGGGGTGCTGTGTGCTCAGTGCTCGGGGTGCTGGGTGCTCAGTAATCAGGGTGCTGGGTGCTCAGTGCTCGGGGTGCTCGGTGCTCAGTACTCAAGGTGCTGGGTGCTCAGTGCTCAGGGTGCTGGGTGCTCAGACCTCGGGGTGCACCGTGCTCAGTGATCAGGGTGATGGGTGCTCAGTACTCAGGGTGCTCGGTGCTCAGTACTCAGGGTTCTCAGTGCTCAGTACTCAGGGTGCTGGGTGCTCAGTGCTCAGGGTGGTGGGTCCTCAGTACTCAGGGTGCTCAGTGCTCAGTACTCGGGGTGCTGGGTGCTCAGTGCTCAGGGTGCTCAGTGCTCGGGGTGCTGGGTGCTCAGTACTCAGTGCTAAGGGTGCTGGGTGTTCAGTACTCAGGGTGCTGGGTGCTCAGTACTCAGGGTGCTGGGTGCTCAGTGCTCAGGGTGCTCAGTGCTCAGTACTCAGTGCTCAGGGTGCTGGGTGTTCAGTACTCAGGGTGCTGGGTGTTCAGTACTCGGTGTGCTGGGTGCTCAGTGCTCAGGGTGCTCAGTGCTCATTACTCAGTGCTCAGGGTGCTCAGTGCTCAGTGCTCAGGGTGCTGGGTGTTCAGTACTCAGGGTGCTGGGTGTTCAGTACTCGGTGTGCTGGGTGCTCAGTGCTCAGAGTGCTCAGGTTGCTCAGTGCTCAGTATTCAGTGCTCAGGGTGCTCAGTGCTCAGCGCTCAGAGTGCTGGGTGTTCAGTACTCAGGGTGCTGGGTGCTCAGTGCTCAGGGTGCTGGGTGCTCAGTGCTCAGGGTGCTGGGTGCTCAGTGCTCGGGGTGCTGGGTGCTCAGTGCTCGGGGTGCTGGGTGCTCAGTGCTCAGTGCTCAGGGTGCTGGGTGCTAAGTGCTCAGTGCTCAGGGTGCTGGTTGCTCAGTACTCAGGGTCCTGGGTGCTCAGTACTCAGGGTGCTGGGTGCTCAGTGCTCAGGGTGCTGGGTGCTCAGTACTCAGGGTGATTGGTGCTAAGTACTCAGGGTGCTGGGTGCTCAGTGCTCGGGGTGCTGGGTGCTCAGTGCTCGGGGTGCTGGGTGCTCAGTAATCAGGGTGCTGGGTGCTCAGTGCTCGGGGTGCTCGGTGCTCAGTACTCAAGGTGCTGGGTGCTCAGTGCTCAGGGTGCTGGGTGCTCAGTCCTCGGGGTGCACCGTGCTCAGTGATCATGGTGATGGGTGCTCAGTACTCAGGGTGCTCGGTGCTCAGTACTCAGGGTTCTCAGTGCTCAGTACTCAGGGTGCTGGGTGCTCAGTGCTCAGGGTGGTGGGTCCTCAGTACTCAGGGTGCTCAGTGCTCAGTACTCGGGGTGCTGGGTGCTCAGTGCTCAGGGTGCTCAGTGCTCAGTGCTCGGGGTGCTGGGTGCTCAGTACTCAGTGCTAAGGGTGCTGGGTGTTCAGTACTCAGGGTGCTGGGTGCTCAGTACTCAGGGTGCTGGGTGCTCAGTACTCATTGTGCTGGGTGCTCAGTACTCAGGGGGCTGGGTGCTCAGTGCTCAGGGTGCTGCTTGCTCAGTGCTCAGGGTGCTGGGTGCTCAGTGCTCGGGGTGCTGGGTGCTCAGTGCTCGGGGTGCTGGGTGCTCAGTGCTCAGTGCTCAGGGTTTTGGGTGCTCAGTGCTCAGTGCTCAGGGTGCTGCGTGCTCAGTAGTCAGGGTGCTGGGTGCTCAGTACACAGGGTGCTGGGTGCTCAGTGCTCAGGATGCTGGGTGCTCAGTACTCTGGGTGTTGGGTGCTCAGTACTCAGGGTGCTGGGTGCTCAGTGCTCAGGGTGATCAGTGCTCATTACTCAGGGTGCTGGGTGCTCAGTGCTCAGGGTGCTGGGTGCTCAGTCCTCAGGGTGCTCAGTACTCAGGGTGCTCGGTGCTCAGTGCTCAATACTCAGGGTGTTCAGTACTCAGGGTGCTGGGTGCTCAGTGTTCGGGGTGCTGGGTGCTCAGTACTCAGGCTGCTGGGTGCTCAGTACTCGGGGTGCTGGGTGCTCAGTACTCAGGGTGCTGGGTGCTCAGAGCTCGGGGTGCTGGGTGCTCAGTGCTCAGTGTGATCGGTGCTCAGTGCTCACGGTGCTGGGTGCTCAGTCCTCAGTGTGCTCAGTGCTCATGGTGCTGGGTGCTCAGTGCTCGGGGTGCTCGGTGCTCAGTACTCAGGGTGCTGAGTGCTCAGTACTCAGGGTGCTGGGTGCTCAGTACTCAGGGTGCTGTGTGCTCTGTACTCAGGGTGCTGGGTGCTCAGTGCTCAGGGTGCTGGGTGCTCAGTGCTCAGGGTGCTGGGTGCTCAGTGCTCGGGGTGCTGGGTGCTCAGTGCTCGGGGTGCTGGGTGCTCAGTGCTCAGTGCTCAGGGTGCTGGGTGCTAAGTGCTCAGTGCTCAGGGTGCTGGTTGCTCAGTACTCAGGGTCCTGGGTGCTCAGTACTCAGGGTGCTGGGTGCTCAGTGCTCAGGGTGCTGGGTGCTCAGTACTCAGGGTGCTGGGTGCTAAGTACTCAGGGTGCTGGGTGCTCAGTGCTCGGGGTGCTGGGTGCTCAGTGCTCGGGGTGCTGGGTGCTCAGTAATCAGGGTGCTGGGTGCTCAGTGCTCGGGGTGCTCGGTGCTCAGTACTCAAGGTGCTGGGTGCTCAGTGCTCAGGGTGCTGGGTGCTCAGACCTCGGGGTGCACCGTGCTCAGTGATCAGGGTGATGGGTGCTCAGTACTCAGGGTGCTCGGTGCTCAGTACTCAGGGTTCTCAGTGCTCAGTACTCAGGGTGCTGGGTGCTCAGTGCTCAGGGTGGTGGGTCCTCAGTACTCAGGGTGCTCAGTGCTCAGTACTCGGGGTGCTGGGTGCTCAGTGCTCAGGGTGCTCAGTGCTCGGGGTGCTGGGTGCTCAGTACTCAGTGCTAAGGGTGCTGGGTGTTCAGTACTCAGGGTGCTGGGTGCTCAGTACTCAGGGTGCTGGGTGCTCAGTGCTCAGGGTGCTCAGTGCTCAGTACTCAGTGCTCAGGGTGCTGGGTGTTCAGTACTCAGGGTGCTGGGTGTTCAGTACTCGGTGTGCTGGGTGCTCAGTGCTCAGGGTGCTCAGTGCTCATTACTCAGTGCTCAGGGTGCTCAGTGCTCAGTGCTCAGGGTGCTGGGTGTTCAGTACTCAGGGTGCTGGGTGTTCAGTACTCGGTGTGCTGGGTGCTCAGTGCTCAGAGTGCTCAGGTTGCTCAGTGCTCAGTATTCAGTGCTCAGGGTGCTCAGTGCTCAGCGCTCAGAGTGCTGGGTGTTCAGTACTCAGGGTGCTGGGTGCTCAGTGCTCAGGGTGCTGGGTGCTCAGTGCTCAGGGTGCTGGGTGCTCAGTGCTCGGGGTGCTGGGTGCTCAGTGCTCGGGGTGCTGGGTGCTCAGTGCTCAGTGCTCAGGGTGCTGGGTGCTAAGTGCTCAGTGCTCAGGGTGCTGGTTGCTCAGTACTCAGGGTCCTGGGTGCTCAGTACTCAGGGTGCTGGGTGCTCAGTGCTCAGGGTGCTGGGTGCTCAGTACTCAGGGTGCTGGGTGCTAAGTACTCAGGGTGCTGGGTGCTCAGTGCTCGGGGTGCTGGGTGCTCAGTGCTCGGGGTGCTGGGTGCTCAGTAATCAGGGTGCTGGGTGCTCAGTGCTCGGGGTGCTCGGTGCTCAGTACTCAAGGTGCTGGGTGCTCAGTGCTCAGGGTGCTGGGTGCTCAGTCCTCGGGGTGCACCGTGCTCAGTGATCATGGTGATGGGTGCTCAGTACTCAGGGTGCTCGGTGCTCAGTACTCAGGGTTCTCAGTGCTCAGTACTCAGGGTGCTGGGTGCTCAGTGCTCAGGGTGGTGGGTCCTCAGTACTCAGGGTGCTCAGTGCTCAGTACTCGGGGTGCTGGGTGCTCAGTGCTCAGGGTGCTCAGTGCTCAGTGCTCGGGGTGCTGGGTGCTCAGTACTCAGTGCTAAGGGTGCTGGGTGTTCAGTACTCAGGGTGCTGGGTGCTCAGTACTCAGGGTGCTGGGTGCTCAGTGCTCAGGGTGCTCAGTGCTCAGTACTCAGTGCTCAGGGTGCTGGGTGTTCAGTACTCAGGGTGCTGGGTGTTCAGTACTCGGTGTGCTGGGTGCTCAGTGCTCAGAGTGCTCAGGTTGCTCAGTGCTCAGTATTCAGTGCTCAGGGTGCTCAGTGCTCAGCGCTCAGAGTGCTGGGTGTTCAGTACTCAGGGTGCTGGGTGCTCAGTACTCAGTGCTCGGGGACCTGGGTGATCCGTGCTCGGGGTGCTGGGTGCTCAGTGCTCTGGGTGCTGGGTGCTCAGTGCTGAGGGTGGTGCTGGGTGCTCAGTACTAAGGGTGCTGGGTGCTCAGTGCTCAGGGTGCTGGGTGCTCAGTACTCAGGGTGCTCGGTGCTCAGTACTCAGGGTGCTGGGTGATCAGTGCTCAGGGTGCTGGGTACTCAGTACTCAGGGTGCTGGGTGCTCAGTACTCAGGGTGCTGGGTGCTCAGTGCTCAGGGTGCTGGGTGCTCAGTGCTCAGGGTGCTGGGTGCTCAGTGCTCGGGGTGCTGGGTGCTCAGTACTCAGGGTGCTGGGTGCTCAGTGCTCAGGGTGCTGGGTGCTCAGTGCTAAGGGTGATCAGTGGTCAGTACTCAGGGTGCTGGTTGCTCAGTGCTCAGGGTGATCAGTGCTCATTACTCAGGGTGCTGGGTGCTCAGTGCTCAGGGTGCTGGGTGCTCAGTCCTCAGGGTGCTCAGTACTCAGGGTGCTCGGTGCTCAGTGCTCAATACTCAGGGTGTTCAGTACTCAGGGTGCTGGGTGCTCAGTGCTCGGGGTGCTGGGTGCTCAGTACTCAGGCTGCTGGGTGCTCAGTACTCGGGGTGCTGGGTGCTCAGTACTCAGGGTGCTGGGTGCTCAGAGCTCGGGGTGCTGGGTGCTCAGTGCTCAGTGTGATCGGTGCTCAGTGCTCACGGTGCTGGGTGCTCAGTCCTCAGTGTGCTCAGTGCTCATGGTGCTGGGTGCTCAGTGCTCGGGGTGCTCGGTGCTCAGTACTCAGGGTGCTGAGTGCTCAGTACTCAGGGTGCTGGGTGCTCAGTACTCAGGGTGCTGTGTGCTCAGTACTCAGGGTGCTGGGTGCTCAGTGCTCAGGGTGCTGGGTGCTCAGTGCTCGGGGTGCTGGGTGCTCAGTGCTCGGGGTGCTGGGTGCTCAGTGCTCAGTGCTCAGGGTGCTGGGTGCTAAGTGCTCAGTGCTCAGGGTGCTGGTTGCTCAGTACTCAGGGTCCTGGGTGCTCAGTACTCAGGGTGCTGGGTGCTCAGTGCTCAGGGTGCTGGGTGCTCAGTACTCAGGGTGCTGGGTGCTAAGTACTCAGGGTGCTGGGTGCTCAGTGCTCGGGGTGCTGGGTGCTCAGTGCTCGGGGTGCTGGGTGCTCAGTAATCAGGGTGCTGGGTGCTCAGTGCTCGGGGTGCTCGGTGCTCAGTACTCAAGGTGCTGGGTGCTCAGTGCTCAGGGTGCTGGGTGCTCAGACCTCGGGGTGCACCGTGCTCAGTGATCAGGGTGATGGGTGCTCAGTACTCAGGGTGCTCGGTGCTCAGTACTCAGGGTTCTCAGTGCTCAGTACTCAGGGTGCTGGGTGCTCAGTGCTCAGGGTGGTGGGTCCTCAGTACTCAGGGTGCTCAGTGCTCAGTACTCGGGGTGCTGGGTGCTCAGTGCTCAGGGTGCTCAGTGCTCAGTGCTCGGGGTGCTGGGTGCTCAGTACTCAGTGCTAAGGGTGCTGGGTGTTCAGTACTCAGGGTGCTGGGTGCTCAGTACTCAGGGTGCTGGGTGCTCAGTGCTCAGGGTGCTCAGTGCTCAGTACTCAGTGCTCAGGGTGCTGGGTGTTCAGTACTCAGGGTGCTGGGTGTTCAGTACTCGGTGTGCTGGGTGCTCAGTGCTCAGGGTGCTCAGTGCTCATTACTCAGTGCTCAGGGTGCTCAGTGCTCAGTGCTCAGGGTGCTGGGTGTTCAGTACTCAGGGTGCTGGGTGTTCAGTACTCGGTGTGCTGGGGGCTCAGTGCTCAGAGTGCTCAGGTTGCTCAGTGCTCAGTATTCAGTGCTCAGGGTGCTCAGTGCTCAGCGCTCAGAGTGCTGGGTGTTCAGTACTCAGGGTGCTGGGTGCTCAGTACTCAGTGCTCGGGGACCTGGGTGATCCGTGCTCGGGGTGCTGGGTGCTCAGTGCTCTGGGTGCTTAGTGCTCAGTACTCAGGGTGCTGGGTGCTCAGTACTCAGGGTGCTGGGTGATCATTCTCGGGGTGCTTTGCTCAGTTCTCTGGGTGCTGGGTGCTCAGTACTCAGGGTGCTGGGGCTCAGTACTCAGGGTGCTGGGTGCTCAGTACTCAGGGTGATCTGTTCTAAGTACTCAGGTTGCTGGGTGCTCATTGCTCGGGGTGCTGGGTGCTCAGTATTCGGGGTGCTCAGGGCTCAGTACTCAGGGTGCTGGGTGCTCAGTACTCAGGGTGCTGGGTGCTCAGTGCTCGGGGTGCTCGGTGCTCAGTACTCGGGGTGCTGGGTGCTCAGTACTCGGGGTGCTGGGTGCACAGTGCTCAGGGTGCTGGGTGCTCAGTGCTCGGGGTGCTGGGTGCTCAGTGCTGAGGGTGGTGCTGGGTGCTCAGTACTAAGGGTGGTGGGTGCTCAGTGCTCAGGGTGCTGGGTGCTCAGTACTCAGGGTGCTCGGTGCTCAGTACTCAGGGTGCTGGGTGATCAGTGCTCAGGGTGCTGGGTACTCAGTACTCAGGGTGCTGGGTGCTCAGTACTCAGGGTGCTGGGGGCTCAGTGCTCAGGGTGCTGGGTGCTCAGTGCTCAGGGTGCTGCGTGCTCAGTGCTCAGGGTGCTGGGTGCTCAGTACTCAGGGTGCTGGGTGCGCAGTGCTCAGGGTGATCGGTGCTCAGTACTCAGGGTGCTCAGTACTCAGGGTGCTGGGTGCTCAGTGCTCAGGGTGCTGGGTGCTCAGTACTCGGGGTGATGGGTGCTCTGTACTCAGTGTGCTGGGTGCTCAGTGCTCGGGGTCCTGGGTGCTCAGTGCTCAGGGTGATCGGTGCTCAGTACTCAGGGTGCTGGGTGCTCAGTGCTCAGGGTGCTGGGTGCTCAGTCCTCAGGGTGCTCAGTGCTCAGGGTGCTGGGTGCTCAGTGCTCGGGGTGCTCGGTGCTCAGTACTCAGGGTGCTGAGTGCTCAGTACTCAGGGTGCTGGGTGCTCAGTACTCATTGTGCTGGGTGCTCAGTACTCAGGGGGCTGGGTGCTCAGTGCTCAGGGTGCTGCTTGCTCAGTGCTCAGGGTGCTGGGTGCTCAGTGCTCGGGGTGCTGGGTGCTCAGTGCTCGGGGTGCTGGGTGCTCAGTGCTCAGTGCTCAGGGTTTTGGGTGCTCAGTGCTCAGTGCTCAGGGTGCTGCGTGCTCAGTAGTCAGGGTGCTGGGTGCTCAGTACACAGGGTGCTGGGTGCTCAGTGCTCAGGATGCTGGGTGCTCAGTACTCTGGGTGTTGGGTGCTCAGTACTCAGGGTGCTGGGTGCTCAGTGCTCAGGGTGATCAGTGCTCATTACTCAGGGTGCTGGGTGCTCAGTGCTCAGGGTGCTGGGTGCTCAGTCCTCAGGGTGCTCAGTACTCAGGGTGCTCGGTGCTCAGTGCTCAATACTCAGGGTGTTCAGTACTCAGGGTGCTGGGTGCTCAGTGTTCGGGGTGCTGGGTGCTCAGTACTCAGGCTGCTGGGTGCTCAGTACTCGGGGTGCTGGGTGCTCAGTACTCAGGGTGCTGGGTGCTCAGAGCTCGGGGTGCTGGGTGCTCAGTGCTCAGTGTGATCGGTGCTCAGTGCTCACGGTGCTGGGTGCTCAGTCCTCAGTGTGCTCAGTGCTCATGGTGCTGGGTGCTCAGTGCTCGGGGTGCTCGGTGCTCAGTACTCAGGGTGCTGAGTGCTCAGTACTCAGGGTGCTGGGTGCTCAGTACTCAGGGTGCTGTGTGCTCTGTACTCAGGGTGCTGGGTGCTCAGTGCTCAGGGTGCTGGGTGCTCAGTGCTCAGGGTGCTGGGTGCTCAGTGCTCGGGGTGCTGGGTGCTCAGTGCTCGGGGTGCTGGGTGCTCAGTGCTCAGTGCTCAGGGTGCTGGGTGCTAAGTGCTCAGTGCTCAGGGTGCTGGTTGCTCAGTACTCAGGGTCCTGGGTGCTCAGTACTCAGGGTGCTGGGTGCTCAGTGCTCAGGGTGCTGGGTGCTCAGTACTCAGGGTGCTGGGTGCTAAGTACTCAGGGTGCTGGGTGCTCAGTGCTCGGGGTGCTGGGTGCTCAGTGCTCGGGGTGCTGGGTGCTCAGACCTCGGGGTGCACCGTGCTCAGTGATCAGGGTGATGGGTGCTCAGTACTCAGGGTGCTGGTTGCTCAGTACTCAGGGTGCTGGGTGCTCAGTGCTCAGGGTGGTGGGTCCTCAGTACTCAGGGTGCTCAGTGCTCAGTACTCGGGGTGCTGGGTGCTCAGTGCTCAGGGTGCTCAGTGCTCGGGGTGCTGGGTGCTCAGTACTCAGTGCTAAGGGTGCTGGGTGTTCAGTACTCAGGGTGCTGGGTGCTCAGTACTCAGGGTGCTGGGTGCTCAGTGCTCAGGGTGCTCAGTGCTCAGTACTCAGTGCTCAGGGTGCTGGGTGTTCAGTACTCAGGGTGCTGGGTGTTCAGTACTCGGTGTGCTGGGTGCTCAGTGCTCAGGGTGCTCAGTGCTCATTACTCAGTGCTCAGGGTGCTCAGTGCTCAGTGCTCAGGGTGCTGGGTGTTCAGTACTCAGGGTGCTGGGTGTTCAGTACTCGGTGTGCTGGGTGCTCAGTGCTCAGAGTGCTCAGGTTGCTCAGTGCTCAGTATTCAGTGCTCAGGGTGCTCAGTGCTCAGCGCTCAGAGTGCTGGGTGTTCAGTACTCAGGGTGCTGGGTGCTCAGGACTCAGTGCTCGGGGACCTGGGTGATCCGTGCTCGGGGTGCTGGGTGCTCAGTGCTCTGGGTGCTTAGTGCTCAGTACTCAGGGTGCTGGGTGCTCAGTACTCAGGGTGCTGGGTGATCATTCTCGGGGTGCTTTGCTCAGTTCTCGGGGTGCTGGGTGCTCAGTACTCAGGGTGCTCGGGCTCAGTACTCAGGGTGCTGTGTGCTCAGTACTCAGGGTGATCTGTTCTCAGTACTCAGGTTGCTGGGTGCTCATTGCTCGGGGTGCTGGGTGCTCAGTATTCGGGGTGCTCAGGGCTCAGTACTCAGGGTGCTGGGTGCTCAGTACTCAGGGTGCTGGGTGCTCAGTGCTCGGGGTGCTCGGTGCTCAGTACTCGGGGTGCTGGGTGCTCAGTACTCGGGGTGCTGGGTGCACAGTGCTCAGGGTGCTGGGTGCTCAGTGCTCGGGGTGCTGGGTGCTCAGTGCTGAGGGTGGTGCTGGGTGCTCAGTACTAAGGGTGCTGGGTGCTCAGTGCTCAGGGTGCTGGGTGCTCAGTACTCAGGGTGCTCGGTGCTCAGTACTCAGGGTGCTGTGTGATCAGTGCTCAGGGTGCTGGGTACTCAGTACTCAGGGTGCTGGGTGCTCAGTACTCAGGGTGCTGGGTGCTCAGTGCTCAGGGTGCTGGGTGCTCAGTGCTCAGGGTGCTGGGTGCTCAGTGCTCAGGGTGCTGGGTGCTCAGTACTCAGGGTGCTGGGTGCGCAGTGCTCAGGGTGATCGGTGCTCAGTACTCAGGGTGCTCAGTACTCAGGGTGCTGGGTGCTCAGTGCTCGGGGTGCTGGGTGCTCAGTACTCGGGGTGATGGGTGCTCTGTACTCAGGGTGCTGGGTGCTCAGTGCTCGGGGTCCTGGGTGCTCAGTGCTCAGGGTGATCGGTGCTCAGTACTCAGGGTGCTGGGTGCTCAGTGCTCAGGGTGCTGGGTGCTCAGTCCTCAGGGTGCTCAGTGCTCAGGGTGCTGGGTGCTCAGTGCTCGGGGTGCTCGGTGCTCAGTAGTCAGGGTGCTGAGTGCTCAGTACTCAGGGTGCTGGGTGCTCAGTACTCATTGTGCTGGGTGCTCAGTACTCAGGGGGCTGGGTGCTCAGTGCTCAGGGTGCTGCTTGCTCAGTGCTCAGGGTGCTGGGTGCTCAGTGCTCGGTGTGCTGGGTGCTCAGTGCTCGGGGTGCTGGGTGCTCAGTGCTCAGTGCTCAGGGTTTTGGGTGCTCAGTGCTCAGTGCTCAGGGTGCTGCGTGCTCAGTAGTCAGGGTGCTGGGTGCTCAGTACACAGGGTGCTGGGTGCTCAGTGCTCAGGATGCTGGGTGCTCAGTACTCTGGGTGTTGGGTGCTCAGTACTCAGGGTGCAGGGTGCTCAGTGCTCGGGGTGCTGGGTGCTCAGTGCTCGGGGTGCTGTGTGCTCAGTGCTCAGGGTGCTGGGTGCTCAGTATTCAGGGTGCTGGGTGCTCAGTTCTCGGGGTGCTCGGTGCTCAGTACTCAAGGTGCTGGGTGCTCAGTGCTCAGGGTGCTGGGTGCTCAGTCCTCGGGGTGCTCCGTGCTCAGTGCTCAGGGTGCTGGGTGCTCAGCGCTCAGGATGATCAGTGCTCAGTACTCAGGGTGCTGGGTGCTCAGTGCTCAGGGTGCTGGGTGCTCAGTCCTCAGGGTGCTCAGTACTCAGGGTGCTGGGTGCTCAGTACTCAGGGTGCTGGGTGCTCAGTGCTCAGGCTGATCAGTGCTCATTCCTCAGGGTGCTGGGTGCTCAGTGCTCAGGGTGCTGGGTGCTCAGTCCTCAGGGTGCTCAGTACTCAGGGTGCTTGGTGCTCAGTACTCAGGGTGCTGGGTGCTCAGTGCTCAGGGTGATCAGTGCTCAGTACTCAGGGTGCTGGGTGCTCAGTGCTCAGGGTGCTGGGTGCTCAGTACTCAGGGTGCTGGGTGCTCAGTGCTCGGGGTGCTGGGTGCTCAGTGCTCAGGGTGATCAGTGGTCAGTACTCAGGGTGCTGGTTGCTCAGTGCTCAGGGTGATCAGTGCTCATTACTCAGGGTGCTGGGTGCTCAGTGCTGAGGGTGCTGGGTGCTCAGTCCTCAGGGTGCTCAGTACTCAGGATGCTCGGTGCTCAGTGCTCAATACTCAGGGTGTTCAGTACTCAGGGTGCTGGGTGCTCAGTGCTCAGGGTGCTGGGTGCTCAGTCCTCAGGGTGCTCAGTGCTCAGGGTGCTGGGTGCTCAGTGCTCGGGGTGCTCGGTGCTCAGTACTCAGGGTGCTGAGTGCTCAGTACTCAGGGTGCTGGGTGCTCAGTACTCATTGTGCTGGGTGCTCAGTACTCAGGGGGCTGGGTGCTCAGTGCTCAGGGTGCTGCTTGCTCAGTGCTCAGGGTGCTGGGTGCTCAGTGCTCGGGGTGCTGGGTGCTCAGTGCTCGGGGTGCTGGGTGCTCAGTGCTCAGTGCTCAGGGTTTTGGGTGCTCAGTGCTCAGTGCTCAGGGTGCTGCGTGCTCAGTAGTCAGGGTGCTGGGTGCTCAGTACACAGAGTGCTGGGTGCTCAGTGCTCAGGATGCTGGGTGCTCAGTACTCTGGGTGTTGGGTGCTCAGTACTCAGGGTGCTGGGTGCTCAGTGCTCGGGGTGCTGGGTGCTCAGTGCTCGGGGTGCTGTGTGCTCAGTGCTCAGGGTGCTGGGTGCTCAGTATTCAGGGTGCTGGGTGCTCAGTTCTCGGGGTGCTCGGTGCTCAGTACTCAAGGTGCTGGGTGCTCAGTGCTCAGGGTGCTGGGTGCTCAGTCCTCGGGGTGCTCCGTGCTCAGTGCTCAGGGTGCTGGGTGCTCAGCGCTCAGGATGATCAGTGCTCAGTACTCAGGGTGCTGGGTGCTCAGTGCTCAGGGTGCTGGGTGCTCAGTCCTCAGGGTGCTCAGTACTCAGGGTGCTGGGTGCTCAGTACTCAGGGTGCTGGGTGCTCAGTGCTCAGGCTGATCAGTGCTCATTACTCAGGGTGCTGGGTGCTCAGTGCTCAGGGTGCTGGGTGCTCAGTCCTCAGGGTGCTCAGTACTCAGGGTGCTGGGTGCTCAGTACTCAGGGTGCTGGGTGCTCAGTGCTCAGGGTGATCAGTGCTCAGTACTCAGGGTGCTGGGTGCTCAGTGCTCAGGGTGCTGGGTGCTCAGTACTCAGGGTGCTGGGTGCTCAGTGCTCGGGGTGCTGGGTGCTCAGTGCTCAGGGTGATCAGTGGTCAGTACTCAGGGTGCTGGTTGCTCAGTGCTCAGGGTGATCAGTGCTCATTACTCAGGGTGCTGGGTGCTCAGTGCTCAGGGTGCTGGGTGCTCAGTCCTCAGGGTGCTCAGTACTCAGGGTGCTCGGTGCTCAGTGCTCAATACTCAGGGTGTTCAGTACTCAGGGTGCTGGGTGCTCAGTGCTCAGGGTGCTGGGTGCTCAGTCCTCAGGGTGCTCAGTGCTCAGGGTGCTGGGTGCTCAGTGCTCGGGGTGCTCGGTGCTCAGTACTCAGGGTGCTGAGTGCTCAGTACTCAGGGTGCTGGGTGCTCAGTACTCATTGTGCTGGGTGCTCAGTACTCAGGGGGCTGGGTGCTCAGTGCTCAGGGTGCTGCTTGCTCAGTGCTCAGGGTGCTGGGTGCTCAGTGCTCGGGGTGCTGGGTGCTCAGTGCTCGGGGTGCTGGGTGCTCAGTGCTCAGTGCTCAGGGTTTTGGGTGCTCAGTGCTCAGTGCTCAGGGTGCTGCGTGCTCAGTAGTCAGGGTGCTGGGTGCTCAGTACACAGGGTGCTGGGTGCTCAGTGCTCAGGATGCTGGGTGCTCAGTACTCTGGGTGTTGGGTGCTCAGTACTCAGGGTGCTGGGTGCTCAGTGCTCGGGGTGCTGGGTGCTCAGTGCTCGGGGTGCTGTGTGCTCAGTGCTCAGGGTGCTGGGTGCTCAGTATTCAGGGTGCAGGGTGCTCAGTTCTCGGGGTGCTCGGTGCTCAGTACTCAAGGTGCTGGGTGCTCAGTGCTCAGGGTGCTGGGTGCTCAGTCCTCGGGGTGCTCCGTGGTCAGTGCTCAGGGTGCTGGGTGCTCAGCGCTCAGGATGATCAGTGCTCAGTACTCAGGGTGCTGGGTGCTCAGTGCTCAGGGTGCTGGGTGCTCAGTCCTCAGGGTGCTCAGTACTCAGGGTGCTGGGTGCTCAGTACTCAGGGTCCTGGGTGCTCAGTGCTCAGGCTGATCAGTGCTCATTACTCAGGGTGCTGGGTGCTCAGTGCTCAGGGTGCTGGGTGCTCAGTCCTCAGGGTGCTCAGTACTCAGGGTGCTGGGTGCTCAGTACTCAGGGTGCTGGGTGCTCAGTGCTCAGGGTGATCAGTGCTCAGTACTCAGTTTGCTGGGTGCTCAGTGCTCAGGGTGCTGGGTGCTCAGTACTCAGGGTGCTGGGTGCTCAGTGCTCGGGGTGCTGGGTGCTCAGTGCTCAGGGTGATCAGTGGTCAGTACTCAGGGTGCTGGTTGCTCAGTGCTCAGGGTGATCAGTGCTCATTACTCAGGGTGCTGGGTGCTCAGTGCTCAGGGTGCTGGGTGCTCAGTCCTCAGGGTGCTCAGTACTCAGGGTGCTCGGTGCTCAGTACTCAATACTCAGGGTGTTCAGTACTCAGGGTGCTGGGTGCTCAGTGCTCGGTGTGCTGGGTGCTCAGTACTCAGGGTGCTGGGTGCTCAGTACTCGGGTTGCTGGGTGCTCAGTACTCAGGGTGCTGGGTGCTCAGAGCTCGGGGTGCTGGGTGCTCAGTGCTCAGGGTGATCGGTGCTCAGTGCTCACGGTGCTGGGTGCTCAGTCCTCAGGGTGCTCAGTGCTCATGGTGCTGGGTGCTCAGTGCTCGGGGTGCTCGGTGCTCAGTACTCAGGGTGCTGAGTGCTCAGTACTCAGGGTGCTGGGTGCTCAGTACTCAGGGTGCTGTGTGCTCAGTACTCAGGGTGCTGGGTGCTCAGTGCTCAGGGTGCTGGGTGCTCAGTGCTCAGTGCTCAGGGTGCTGGGTGCTAAGTGCTCAGTGCTCAGGGTGCTGGTTGCTCAGTACTCAGGGTCCTGGCTGCTCAGTACTCAGGGTGCTGGGTGCTCAGTGCTCAGGGTGCTGGGTGCTCAGTACTCAGGGTGCTGGGTGCTCAGTACTCAGGGTGCTGGGTGCTCAGTACTCAGGGTGCTGGGTGCTCAGTACTCAGGGTGCTGGGTGCTCAGTGCTCGGGGTGCTGGGTGCTCAGTGCTCGGGGTGCTGGGTGCTCAGTAATCAGGGTGCTGGGTGCTCAGTGCTCGGGGTGCTCGGTGCTCAGTACTCAAGGTGCTGGGTGCTCAGTGCTCAGGGTGCTGGGTGCTCAGTACTCGGGGTGCACCGTGCTCAGTGATCAGGGTGATGGGTGCTCAGTACTCAGGGTGCTCGGTGCTCAGTACTCAGGGTTCTCAGTGCTCAGTACTCAGGGTGCTGGGTGCTCAGTGCTCAGGGTGGTGGGTGCTCAGTACTCAGGGTGCTCAGTGCTCAGTACTCGGGGTGCTGGGTGCTCAGTGCTCAGGGTGCTCAGTGCTCAGTGCTCGGGGTGCTGGGTGCTCAGTACTCAGTGCTCAGGGTGCTGGGTGTTCAGTACTCAGGGTGCTGGGTGCTCAGTTCTCAGGGTGCTGGGTGCTCAGTGCTCAGGGTGCTCAGTGCTCAGTACTCAGTGCTCAGGGTACTGGGTGTTCAGTACTCAGGGTGCTGGGTGTTCAGTACTCGGTGTGCTGGGTGCTCAGTGCTCAGGGTGCTCAGTGCTCATTACTCAGTGCTCAGGGTGCTCAGTGCTCAGTGCTCAGGGTGCTGGGTGTTCAGTACTCAGGGTGCTGGGTGTTCAGTACTCGGTGTGCTGGGTGCTCAGTGCTCAGAGTGCTCAGGTTGCTCAGTGCTCAGTAGTCAGTGCTCAGGGTGCTCAGTGCTCAGCGCTCAGAGTGCTGGGTGTTCAGTACTCAGGGTGCTGGGTGCTCAGTACTCAGGGTGCTGCGTGCTCAGTGCTCAGGGTGCTGGGTGCTCAGTACTCTGGGTTTTGGGTGCTCAGTACTCAGGGTGCTTGGTGCTCAGTGCTCAGGGTGCTGGGTGCTCAGTGCTCAGGGTGATGGGTGCTCAGTACTCAGGGTGCTGGGTGCTCAGTGCTCGGGGTGCTGGGTGCTCAGTGCTCAGGGTGCTCAGTGCTCAGTACTCAGGGTGCTGGGTGCTCAGTACTCAGGTTGCTGGGTGCTCAGTGCTCGGGGTGCTGGGTGCTCAGTACTCAGGGTGCTGGGTGCTCAGTGCTCGGGGTGCTGGGTGCTCAGTGATCGGGGTGCTGGGTGCTCAGTACTCAGGGTGCTGGGTGCTCAGTACTCAGGGTGCTGGGTGCTCAGTGCTCGGGGTGCTGGGTGCTCAGTGCTCGGGGCGCTGGGTGCTCAGTACTCAGGGTGCTGTGTGCTCAGTGCTCAGTACTCAGCGTGCTGGATGCTCAGTGCTCAGTGCTCAGGGTGCTCAGTGTTCAGGGTGCTGGGTGCTCAGGGTGCTGGGTGCTCAGTGCTCGGGGTGCTGGGTGCTCAGTGCTCAGGGTGCTGGGTGCTCAGTGCTCAGTGCTCAGGGTGCTGGGTGTTCAGTACTCAGGGTGCTGGGTGCTCAGTACTCCGTGTGCTGGGTGCTCAGTGCTCAGGGTGCTGGGTGCTCAGTGCTCGGGGTGCTGGGTGCTCAGTACTCAGTGTGCTGTGTGCTCAGTGCTCAGTACTCAGCGTGCTGGGTGCTCAGTGTTCAGTGCTCAGGGTGCTCAGAGCTCAGGGTTCTGGGTGCTCAGGGTGCTGGGTGCTCAGTGCTCGGGGTGCTGGGTGCTCAGTGCTCAGGGTGCTGGGTGCTCAGTGCTCAGTGCTCAGTGCTCAGGGTGCTGGGTGTTCAGTACTCAGGGTGCTGGGTGCTCAGTACTCCGGGTGCTGGGTGCTCAGTGCTCAGGGTGCTGGGTGCTCAGTGCTCAGGGTGCTGGGTGCTCAGTACTCAGGGTGCTGGGTGCTCAGTACTCAGGGTGCTCGGTGCTCAGTACTCAGGGTGCTGGGTGCTCAGTGCCCAGGGTGCTGGGTGCTCAGTACTCAGGGTGCTGGGTGCTCAGTGCTCAGGGTGCTGGCTGCTCAGTACTCAGGGTGCTGGGTGCTCAGTGCTCGGTGTGCTGGGTGCTCAGTGCTCAGGGTGATCAGTGCTCAGTACTCAGGGTGCTGCGTGCTCAGTGCTCAGGGTGCTGGGTACTCAGTCCTCAGGGTGCTGCGTGCTCAGTGCTCAGTACTCAGGGTGCTCAGTACTCAGGGTGCCGGGTGCTCAGTGCTCGGGGTGCTGGGTGCTCAGTACTCAGGGTGCTGGGTGCTCAGTACTCGGGGTGCTGGGTGCTCAGTACTCAGGGTGCTGGGTGCTCAGTTCTCGGGGTGCTGAGTGCTCAGTTCTCACGGTGCTGGGTGCTCAGTACTCAGGGTGCTGGGTGCTCAGTGCTCAGGGTGCTGGGTGCTCAGTGCTCAGGGTGCTATGTGCTCAGTGCTCGGGGTGCTGGGTGCTCAGTGCTCGGGGTGCTTGGTGCTCAGTGCTCAGTGCTCAGGGTGCTGGGTGTTCAGTACTCAGGGTGCTGGGTGCTCAGTACTCCGGGTGCTGGGTGCTCAGTGTTCAGGGTGCTGGGTGCTCAGTGCTCAGGGTGCTGGGTGCTCAGTACTCAGGGTGCTGGGTGCTCAGTTCTCAGGGTGCTCGGTGCTCAGTACTCAGGGTGCTGGGTGCTCAGTGCTCAGGGTGCTGCGTGCTCAGTGCTCAGGGTGCTGGGTACTCAGTCTTCAGGGTGCTGGGTGCTCAGTGCTCAGTACTCAGGGTGCTCAGTACTCAGGGTGCCGGGTGCTCAGTGCTCGGGGTGCTGGGTGCTCAGTACTCAGGGTGCTGGGTGCTCAGTACTCGGGGTGCTGGGTGCTCAGTACTCAGGGTGCTGGGTGCTCAGTGCTCGGGGTGCTGGGTGCTCAGTGCTCAGGGTGATCGGTGCTCAGTGCTCAGGGTGCTGGGTGCTCAGTCCTCAGGGAGCTCAGTTCTCAGTACTCAGGGTGCTGAGTGCTCAGTTCTCACGGTGCTGGGTGCTCAGTACTCAGGGTGCTGGGTGCTCAGTGCTCAGGGTGCTGGGTGCTCAGTGCTCAGGGTGCTATGTGCTCAGTGCTCGGGGTGCTGGGTGCTCAGTGCTCGGGGTGCTTGGTGCTCAGTGCTCAGTGCTCAGGGTGCTGGGTGCTCAGTGCTCAGTTTGCTGGTTGCTGAGTACTCAGGGTGCTGGGTGCTCAGTACTCAGGGTTCTGGGTGCTCAGTGCTCAGGGTGCTGGGTGCTCAGTACTCAGGGTGCTGGGTGCTCAGTACTCAGGGTGCTGGGTGCTCAGTACTCAGGGTGCTGTGTGCTCAGTGCTCGGGGTGCTGCGTGCTCAGTGCTCAGGGTGCTGGGTGCTCAGTGCTCAGGGTGCTGGGTGCTCAATACTCAGGGTGCTGGGTGCTCAGTGCTCGGGGTGCTCGGTGCTCAGTACTCAAGTTGCTGGGTGCTCAGTGCTCAGGGTGCTGGGTGCTCAGTCCTCGGGGTGCTCCGTGCTCAGTGATCAGGGTGCTGGTTGCTCAGTACTCAGGGTGCTCGGTGCTCAGTACTCAGGGTGCTGGGTGCTCAGTGCTTGGGTTGCTGGGTTCTCAGTGCTCAGTACTCAGGGTGCTGGGTGCTCAGTGCTCAGGGTGCTGGGTGCTCAGTATTCAGGGTGCTCAGTGCTCAGTACTCGGGGTGCTTGGTGCTCAGTACTCAGGGTGCTCAGTGCTCAGTACTCGGGGTGCTGGGTGCTCAGTGCTCAGGGTGCTCAGTGCTCAGTGCTCGGGGTGCTTGGTGCTCAGTGCTAGGGGCGCTGGGTGCTCAGTGCTCGGGGTGCTGGGTGCTCAGTACTCAGGGTGCTGGGTGCTTAGTGCTCGAGGTGCTCGGTGCTCAGTACTCAAGGTGCTGGGTGCTCAGTCCTCGGGGTGCTCCGTGCTCAGGGTGCTGGTTGCTCAGTGCTCGGGGTGCTGGGTGCTCAGTACTCAGCGTGCTGGGTGCTCAGTACTCAGTGTGCTGGGTGCTCAGTGCTCAGGGTGCTGGGTGCTCAGTGCTCAGGGTGCAGGGTGCTCAGTGATCGGGGTGCTGGGTGCTCAGTACTCAGGGTGCTCAGTGCTCGAGGTGCTCGGTGTTCAGTACTCAAGGTGCTGGGTGCTCAGTGCTCAGGGTGCTGGGTGCTCAGTGCTCAGGTTGCTGGGTGCTCAGTGCTCAGTGCTCAGGGTGCTGGGTGTTCAGTACTCAGGGTGCTGGGTGCTCAGTACTCAGGGTGCTCGGTGCTCAGTACTCAGGTTGCTGGGTGCTCAGTGCCCAGGGTGCTGGGTGCTCAGTACTCAGGGTGCTGGGTGCTCAGTACTCAGGGTGCTGGGTGCTCAGTGCTCAGGGTCCTGGGTGCTCAGTGCTCGGCGTGCTGGGTGCTCAGTGCTCAGGGTGATCAGTGCTCAGTACTCAGGGTGCTGGGTGCTCAGTGCTCAGGGTGCTGGGTACTCAGTCCTCATGGTGCTGGGTGCTCAGTGCTCAGTACACAGGGTGCTCAGTACTCAGGGTGCTGGGTGCTCAGTACTCCGTGTGCTGGGTGCTCAGTGCTCAGGGTGCTGGGTGCTCAGTGCTCGGGGTGCTGGGTGCTCAGTACTCAGTGTGCTGTGTGCTCAGTGCTCAGTACTCAGCGTGCTGGGTGCTCAGTGCTCAGTGCTCAGGGTGCTCAGTGCTCAGGGTTCTGGGTGCTCAGGGTGCTGGGTGCTCAGTGCTCGGGGTGCTGGGTGCTCAGTGCTCAGGGTGCTGGGTGCTCAGTGCTCAGTGCTCAGGGTGCTGGGTGTTCAGTACTCAGGGTGCTGGGTGCTCAGTACTCCGGGTGCTGGGTGCTCAGTGTTCAGGGTGCTGGGTGCTCAGTGCTCAGGGTGCTGGGTGCTCAGTACTCAGGGTGCTGGGTGCTCAGTTCTCAGGGTGCTCGGTGCTCAGTACTCAGGGTGCTGGGTGCTCAGTGCTCAGGGTGCTGCGTGCTCAGTGCTCAGGGTGCTGGGTACTCAGTCTTCAGGGTGCTGGGTGCTCAGTGCTCAGTACTCAGGGTGCTCAGTACTCAGGGTGCCGGGTGCTCAGTGCTCGGGGTGCTGGGTGCTCAGTACTCAGGGTGCTGGGTGCTCAGTACTCGGGGTGCTGGGTGCTCAGTACTCAGGGTGCTGGGTGCTCAGTGCTCGGGGTGCTGGGTGCTCAGTGCTCAGGGTGATCGGTGCTCAGTGCTCAGGGTGCTGGGTGCTCAGTCCTCAGGGAGCTCAGTTCTCAGTACTCAGGGTGCTGAGTGCTCAGTTCTCACGGTGCTGGGTGCTCAGTACTCAGGGTGCTGGGTGCTCAGTGCTCAGGGTGCTGGGTGCTCAGTGCTCAGGGTGCTATGTGCTCAGTGCTCGGGGTGCTGGGTGCTCAGTGCTCGGGGTGCTTGGTGCTCAGTGCTCAGTGCTCAGGGTGCTGGGTGCTCAGTGCTCAGGTTGCTGGTTGCTGAGTACTCAGGGTGCTTGGTGCTCAGTACTCAGGGTTCTGGGTGCTCAGTGCTCAGGGTGCTGGGTGCTCAGTACTCAGGGTGCTGGGTGCTCAGTACTCAGGGTGCTGGGTGCTCAGTACTCAGGGTGCTGGGTGCTCAGTGCTCGGGGTGCTGCGTGCTCAGTGCTCAGGGTGCTGGGTGCTCAGTGCTCAGGGTGCTGGGTGCTCAATACTCAGGGTGCTGGGTGCTCAGTGCTCGGGGTGCTCGGTGCTCAGTACCCAAGTTGCTGGGTGCTCAGTGCTCAGGGTGCTGGGTGCTCAGTCCTCGGGGTGCTCCGTGCTCAGTGATCAGGGTGCTGGGTGCTCAGTACTCAGGGTGCTCGGTGCTCAGTACTCAGGGTGCTGGGTGCTCAGTGCTTGGGTTGCTGGGTTCTCAGTGCTCAGTACTCAGGGTGCTGGGTGCTCAGTGCTCAGGGTGCTGGGTGCTCAGTATTCAGGGTGCTCAGTGCTCAGTACTCGGGGTGCTTGGTGCTCAGTACTCAGGGTGCTCAGTGCTCAGTACTCGGGGTGCTGGGTGCTCAGTGCTCAGGGTGCTCAGTGCTCAGTGCTCGGGGTGCTTGGTGCTCAGTGCTAGGGGCGCTGGGTGCTCAGTGCTCGGGGTGCTGGGTGCTCAGTACTCAGGGTGCTGGGTGCTTAGTGCTCGAGGTGCTCGGTGCTTAGTACTCAAGGTGCTGGGTGCTCAGTCCTCGGGGTGCTCCGTGCTCAGGGTGCTGGTTGCTCAGTGCTCGGGGTGCTGGGTGCTCAGTACTCAGCGTGCTGGGTGCTCAGTACTCAGTGTGCTGGGTGCTCAGTGCTCAGGGTGCTGGGTGCTCAGTGCTCAGGGTGCAGGGTGCTCAGTGATCGGGGTGCTGGGTGCTCAGTACTCAGGGTGCTCAGTGCTCGAGATGCTCGGTGTTCAGTACTCAAGGTGCTGGGTGCTCAGTGCTCAGGGTGCTGGGTGCTCAGTGCTCAGGTTGCTGGGTGCTCAGTGCTCAGTGCTCAGGGTGCTGGGTGTTCAGTACTCAGGGTGCTGGGTGCTCAGTACTCAGGGTGCTCGGTGCTCAGTACTCAGGGTGCTGGGTGCTCAGTGCCCAGGGTGCTGGGTGCTCAGTACTCAGGGTGCTGGGTGCTCAGTACTCAGGGTGCTGGGTGCTCAGTGTTCAGGGTGCTGGGTGCTCAGTGCTCGGCGTGCTGGGTGCTCAGTGCTCAGGGTGATCAGTGCTCAGTACTCAGGGTGCTGGGTGCTCAGTGCTCAGGGTGCTGGGTACTCAGTCCTCATGGTGCTGGGTGCTCAGTGCTCAGTACACAGGGTGTTCAGTACTCAGGGTGCTGGGTGCTCAGTGCTCGGGGTGCTGGGTGCTCAGTACTAAGGGTGCTGGGTGCTCAGTACTCGGGGTGCTGGGTGCTCAGTACTCAGGGGGGTGGGTGTTCAGTACTCGGTGTGCTGGGTGCTCAGTGCTCAGAGTGCTCAGGTTGCTCAGTGCTCAGTATTCAGTGCTCAGGGTGCTCAGTGCTCAGCGCTCAGAGTGCTGGGTGTTCAGTACTCAGGGTGCTGGGTGCTCAGTACTCAGGGTGCTGCGTGCTCAGTGCTCAGGGTGCTGGGTGCTCAGTACTCTGGGTTTTGGGTGCTCAGTACTCAGGGTGCTTGGTGCTCAGTGCTCAGGGTGCTGGGTGCTCAGTGCTCAGGGTGATGGGTGCTCAGTACTCAGGGTGCTGGGTGCTCAGTGCTCGGGGTGCTGGGTGCTCAGTGCTCAGGGTGCTCAGTGCTCAGTACTCAGGGTGCTGGGTGCTCAGTGATCGGGGTGCTGGGTGCTCAGTACTCGGGGTGCTGGGTGCTCAGTACTCAGGGTGCTGGGTGCTCAGTACTCAGGGTGCTGGGTGCTCAGTGCTCGGGGTGCTGGGTGCTCAGTGCTCGGGGCGCTGGGTGCTCAGTACTCAGGGTGCTGGGTGCTCAGTGCTCGGGGTGCTGGGTGCTCATTGATCGGGGTGCTGGTGCTCAGTACTCAGGGTGCTGGGTGCTCAGTACTAAGGGTGCTGGGTGCTCAGTGCTCGGGGTGCTGGGTGCTCAGTGCTCGGGGCGCTGGGTGCTCAGTACTCAGGGTGCTGTGTGCTCAGTGCTCAGTACTCAGCGTGCTGGATGCTCAGTGCTCAGTGCTCAGGGTGCTCAGTGCTCAGGGTGCTGGGTGCTCAGGGTGCTGGGTGCTCAGTGCTCGGGGTGCTGGGTGCTCAGTGCTCAGGGTGCTGGGTGCTCAGTGCTCAGTGCTCAGGGTGCTGGGTACTCAGTCCTCAGGGTGCTGGGTGCTCAGTGCTCAGTGCTCAGGGTGCTGGGTGCTCAGTACTCAGGGTGCTGGGTGCTCAGTGCTCGGGGTGCTGGGTGCTCAGTGCTCAGGGTGATCGGTGCTCAGTGCTCAGGGTGCTGGGTGCTCAGTCCTCAGGGAGCTCAGTTCTCAGTACTCAGGGTGCTGAGTGCTCAGTTTCTCACGGTGCTGGGTGCTCAGTACTCAGGGTGCTGGGTGCTCAGTACTCAGGGTGCTGGGTGCTCAGTGCTCAGGGTGCTGGGTGCTCAGTGCTCAGGGTGCTATGTGCTCAGTGCTCGGGGTGCTGGGTGCTCAGTGCTCGGGGTGCTTGGTGCTCAGTGCTCAGTGCTCAGGGTGCTGGGTGCTCAGTGCTCAGGTTGCTGGTTGCTCAGTACTCAGGGTGCTGGGTGCTCAGTACTCAGGGTTCTGGGTGCTCAGTGCTCAGGGTGCTGGGTGCTCAGTACTCAGGGTGCTGGGTTCTCAGTACTCAGGGTGCTGGGTGCTCAGTGCTCGGGGTGCTGCGTGCTCAGTGCTCAGGGTGCTGGGTGCTCAGTGCTCAGGGTGCTGGGTGCTCAATACTCAGGGTGCTGGGTGCTCAGTGCTCGGGGTGCTCGGTGCTCAGTACTCAAGGTGCTGGGTGCTCAGTGCTCAGGGTGCTGGGTGCTCTGTCCTCGGGGTGCTCCGTGCTCAGTGATCAGGGTGCTGGGTGCTCAGTACTCAGGGTGCTCGGTGCTCAGTACTCAGGGTGCCGGGTGCTCAGTGCTTGGGTTGCTGGGTTCTCAGTGCTCAGTACTCAGGGTGCTGGGTGCTTAGTGCTCGAGGTGCTCGGTGCTCAGTACTCAAGGTGCTGGGTGCTCAGTCCTCGGGGTGCTCCGTGCTCAGGGTGCTGGTTGCTCAGTGCTCGGGGTGCTGGGTGCTCAGTACTCAGCGTGCTGGGTGCTCAGTACTCAGTGTGCTGGGTTCTCAGTGCTCAGTACTCAGGGTGCTGGGTGCTTAGTGCTCGAGGTGCTCGGTGCTCAGTACTCAAGGTGCTGGGTGCTCAGTCCTCGGGGTGCTCCGTGCTCAGGGTGCTGGTTGCTCAGTGCTCGGGGTGCTGGGTGCTCAGTACTCAGCGTGCTGGGTGCTCAGTACTCAGCGTGCTGGGTGCTCAGTACTCAGTGTGCTGGGTGCTCAGTGCTCAGGGTGCTGGGTGCTCAGTGCTCAGGGTGCAGGGTGCTCAGTGCCCAGGGTGCTGGGTGCTCAGTACTCAGGGTGCTGGGTGCTCAGTACTCAGGGTGCTGTGTGCTCAGTGCTCAGGGTGCTGGGTGCTCAGTGCTCGGCGTGCTGGGTGCTCAGTGCTCAACGTGATCAGTGCTCAGTACTCAGGGTGCTGGGTGCTCAGTGCTCAGGGTGCTGGGTACTCAGTCCTCATGGTGCTGGGTGCTCAGTGCTCAGTACACAGGGTGCTCAGTACTCAGGGTGCTGGGTGCTCAGTGCTCGGGGTGCTGGGTGCTCAGTACTCAGGGTGCTGGGTGCTCAGTACTCGGGGTGCTGGGTGCTCAGTACTCAGGGTGCTGGGTGTTCAGTACTCGGTGTGCTGGGTGATCAGTGCTCAGAGTGCTC